>NW_028275163.1:3357236-3660266 GCF_013281855.1 Momordica charantia | reverse complement strand
ATTTTATTTTAATTTTATAATATCAATCTAATGTGTTTGTGTTTTCCTCCTTCCTTTTTCTAATAACTACCCCTATGATTTAGGTATAAATTAAAACGATTTTATGTTTTAATGGAACCCTTACATAACTTAATTCTACACATCAAATTAAAAATTCATCCTATTCACACGTCACAACTCATAGAAATATTATTATATTAACTAATGAATAATTATATAATATAAAGAAAAAAAGACTAAAATTCCTTTAAAATTAGGGATAAAATATAAACGTTAAAATTGACATTAAAGAGAGAACCATATTTATTTATAGCCTTTATTTTTCCACCAAAAAAATACCCATCATCAGTTTGAATTGATGGGTCCCACTCCCAAATGACAGCTTTAGAATTAAAAAAACTCCAATGAAAGACCAATTTTGAAAAATCAAAAAGCGAGAAACAAACAAAAACAATGACAGGGGAAAAGGGTGTCCAGATTCATCCTCCGAACCCCAAAAGGAAAAAACTCAACACAAGGAATCTTCTTCGCCCAATTGCGCCCATAAATATTCCAACTCCAATTCTCCTCCTCTCTTATAAGTTAATAACTTTTATCAAACATCCCATCCCACTATCTCCGATTAATCCCTCCCTTCCATTTCGTCTTCTTCATCAATTTCTGAGTTCAGTTTCTCCATAACCTCGCTTTGAGGCCTTGGTCTCCATCTCAGATGGCGTCCATGGCGACTCGTTTCACCAAATCCTCATCCCCATTTCATTCTATTACCAGAACATCCAATCCCCATTTCGCCGCTCCGGTGAAAATCTCAATTTCTCGGAGCTCCAAGGCGAGGACCCCCCTCCGGCTCCGGGTCTCGGCCGGGTTGATCGAACCGGACGGCGGAAGGCTGGTGGAGCTTCTGGTTGAGGAGCCTCTGAGGGGTTTGAAGAAGAGGGAGGCCTTATCCTTGCCCAGAATCGAGCTCTCCAGCATCGATATCCAGTGGGTTCATGTGCTCAGCGAAGGCTGGGCCAGCCCTCTCACCGGATTCATGAGAGAATCCGAGTTCCTCCAAACGCTTCATTTCAATTCCCTCAGGCTCCCGGATGGGTCTGTGGCGAATATGTCAGTGCCCATTGTTCTCGCCATTGACGATGCCCAAAAGCACCGCATCGCCGACTCCACTTCTGTCGCTCTCTTTGACGCCAACAACAATCCCATCGCCATTCTCAAAGAGTGAGATTTCTCTACCCATTCACTTAATTCCTTATGAATCTATCTCTAATATATCTCTGCGCTATGTTTTGTATGAGCAATTCGTTGTTAAGTTTTACTTCTGTGTTAGTCTGCAAAAGAAAATAACACATGCATGTAATTCTAATTCATTTGAAGGTCAGTTCTCTAATTAGCTGAGTGAGATCTCCTACCAGAAAGAACCCCCTCTTTTTAACTTTTGACAATACTAAGATTTATACCAAGGTTCAAATATACGTAGAATTTCATCCGCATCTGTGTTTCTCTTTGTCATAATATTCCAGAGCTCAGATTTTCTCTGTTTGGAATTGGATTTCACATATTTTGTCTCTTGGGACTATACCATTGATAGCACGAGGAAGATTTTGACTATTTGTTGGTGTCGGCCTTCTGAAGATTTTGATTAACATTCACTTTGTTGGAGATCAGATTTGTTATAACCATACTTGTTTACTGTTTAGTTCCAACTCCCATTGAAGAGTATATGCTGATAGAGTCTAATAGTTGCAGTAACTTTTCTGCAGTGGTCTTTTCATACTTTCTAATAAGTTCTCTAATGTCTTGTTTGGATTTATCAGTATTGAGATCTACAAGCACCCTGAAGAAGAAAGGATAGCAAGAACCTGGGGCACCACTGCCCCAGGACTCCCTTACGTTGATCAAGCTATAACCAATGCTGGTAATTGGCTGATTGGGGGTGATTTGGAGGTTATAGAACCAATCAAGTACCATGATGGTCTGGACCGTTTCCGACAGTCACCTGCAGAACTACGGGAGGAATTTACCCGGCGAAATGCAGATGCAGTATTTGCATTCCAACTTCGCAATCCAGTCCATAACGGGCATGCTTTACTAATGACTGACACCCGCCGTCGGCTGCTCGATATGGGGTACAAGAACCCCATTTTGTTGCTTCATCCTCTGGGTGGCTACACCAAGGCAGATGATGTTCCACTTAGTTGGCGAATGAAGCAACATGAGAAGGTGCCTAATTTTGAACCATTTTTCCTACTCCTTTTGTTGATTGTACGAGGAAAGCTCTAACTTTATGAACTGCGTCGATTCTATCAGGTGCTTGAGGATGGTGTTCTTGATCCAGAGACAACGGTGGTCTCCATATTTCCATCTCCAATGCACTATGCAGGGCCAACAGAGGTGCAGTGGCATGCAAAGGCGAGAATCAATGCAGGGGCTAACTTTTACATTGTTGGCCGTGACCCTGCTGGAATGGGTCATCCTACTGAGAAAAGGGATCTGTATGATGCTGACCATGGGAAGAAAGTACTGAGCATGGCACCTGGACTGGAGCGGCTAAACATCCTTCCTTTCAGAGTAAGCTTATTTAGAATCCTCTGCCATCAAACTTGGTGAACTTAACTCGGTTAAGTAAAGGGAGTTACTCATCTATTTTGTTTCACATTCAGGTTGCTGCTTATGATAAAACTCAGGGCAAAATGGCCTTTTTCGATCCCTCGAGACCTCAGGATTTCCTTTTCATATCCGGCACCAAGGTAACTACTCACTCATATTATAATTCTAGACATTAGACTGCCATTTCCAATATAACATCAAGAACTAAATTGCTACTTTGGTAAAAAAAAAAAAAGCACCATAAATCTTATCTTACTGTGATTTGGTTGTAAACCTGTGGTTGTATGATGCAGATGAGAACACTAGCAAAGAACAAAGAGAATCCACCAGAAGGGTTTATGTGCCCAGGGGGATGGAAGGTGTTGGTTGAATATTATGACAGTTTGGTACCTGCAAGCAATGACAGACTTCCTGAACCTGTTCTAGCTTAGGCTGCTGTATCAGGGGAAAAGTTATTAGAAATTTTAAACATACTGTGCCAGTGATGAATAAGATCATGAGGCGATGGTACAGAAGCATAATATAATTTGCCTCACTTTGTAAATTAGATGCCCTCATCGCATCTTTGGCTTTCCTACAAGACAACATATTGTGTGTAATAGTAAGTGCTTTATGTTCAGTGCTATGAAGGAGATGGGTTTGATGATGGATTTGGTTTTGAGGTTAAACAACTTTACTGAATGTACTTAATATATTATGAATTTATTTTTATATTATTCATAGGATTAATCATAACTTTGGTCCTGGATTTTTATTCATCTACCCTTAAATCTCTAAGCCACTGTTTGGCACCCTTCAAGAAAAGGAAAACAAAACCAAACATTTTTTTTTTAATAACTATTCTAGTTTTGGTTTTTTAATTTAAAAAATTAAACTTATAAACATGTTTATAACCTGTGTTTTGTCATCTACTTAAAATCAAATTTTAAAAATAAAATTTGTTTGTCTTTTAAATGTGGTTAAGAAAATAAATGTATTTTAAAAAAATGTGAAAAATATACTTAAAAAATTGATTTTAAAAATAAAATTTGTTTGTCTTTTAAATGTGGTTAAGAAAATAAATGTATTTTAAAAAAAATGTGAAAAATATACTTAAAAAATTGTGGGAAAAGAAGCATAATTTTGAAAAAAAAATTTAAAACTAAAATCGTTATCAAACAAGTTCATTCTTGTTTCTGGTTCCACATATTTTAGTCACTTTTTAATTTTAACAATTTTGTATCTTTTAAAACTTATTTTAGTCTCAAAAACTGATATGAAACTCACTTTCTCCAAACTACACTTATTCTTCCTTGTAAAAGTGAGAGTTTGAATTTCATACCTGAATAATAAATCGGGTTACATCAATAAGTATTTTATACTAGAAATTGAATGGAGTTTAATTGAAGTTAATATTTTACTAATTAATGAGTCAATATGGAGGGTAGATAAAAGTTTAAAAATTGAAATATGAATACCAAAAATTTTAAAATTAAAATGAAAAATATGTAAAAGTATAAGAACCTAAATAATATTTTTATTCATGTGTTAAACAAACTTTTGGATCCAACTCATTTGAGTTATAAATATATCTAAATTACTTCCAGAAACACAAGAAAATCATAAAAATAGCCAATGTTATATCTTCAGTAAATCAATTGTTGAAAATAAATATGGTTACCAACAACAAATTTTGATGGATCAAATACAAATAATTGACTAACTATTTTTTTGCAATCAACAATAATTAATCAAATTAAAAATCCAAAACCTACATTGTAACAGAAACAAATGGGAAAGTGCTGTCCCAATGAGTATAATCATTTCCTTTAGCAATTGTCTGCCAGGAAAGCGGACTGGTGGATAAACCCCACCATTTTCTAATCATTTTCTTAACGAGGCAAAAGCAGAACACTCCAATTATTTAACTTTTTAAAGCTGAAATCGACAGGTAGAGAACTTCATACCAAATTACTAAGATATGATGAGCTCGGCATCCCAAACGATGGAGTTCAGCCACCTTGCATCATCCACAAAGAAATCTTGATCGATCGGCCCACCTGTTCATAAACCTCCAACACAGAATGATTATATCAGTTCCCAATGGTAATTGAATCTCTAAATTTAATCAATGGTGACTCATAACATATTAGTTTGTGATGAAAAGTGAGTTTGGACCATAAATCCACTATATTATGATATTGTATAATTCAAATCTGAATAGGCATGAATTTATTTTTGAATTATACTTAAAAAATATTTTGTGACATTGCCTTTACTTTTATATTAAGGTCTTTCTCACCCTTAATCAATCAATGTGAGCTATATTTGCATTTTTAACGAACTTGAGGAACGAAAGCAGTGTGGTGCATTTACAGTTGTTTAATCAATTGATGGACTATACAATAATATAGCGATTGCAGTTCTAGTTAGCCGACCCATTAACTTTAAAAACAGAGAAAATGATGAAAATGATGGGGTATTGAATTTGTTAATGAAAGCGCAGCAAGAAGCCGCTTTACCCCAGAAATGGCAGCTCCAGTTATGTCCAGTTTGGATGTACCCTTGCTTTAAGGTTGCTTGCTGCCACGGCCTATTCCAACAAACAATACTTAAAAACTGTCTAGAAATTTTAGCTTCAAAAGCACAATCATAATGACAGATCATTCATGTGCTCATTTTAGTGGCATACTGTTGAACTTTATGTACTAAACAAAATCTTGAAATCTATAAAGCTGACGAACTATGAGCACCTGTGTCAGAGGGGAATGAGAAGTTTCAAGAGTTTGGCTGACAGATAACTCATTTAAGGCTTATGTTCTAAGCAATGTTAGTGAATTTTTTTAATCTTGTATCAATAGTCTAGCTGTCTACAACAGATGGAGCTGTCAAATATGATGATCATCATCACAATGGTAAGGAAGCCTCGAGTATAGAACCCCATTTTAGTTCAGATTTAATTCAAGCTTGTGAAGTTATACAATTGTGAGTGTTGTTTTTAAACCCCCTTAATAGCAGGATTTGTTGAGTTGAATATGGGAAATGAGATGGGAAACAATAACACATCTGAGTTTAGAGGTAAATTTGAAAGTCTGATTAGCTAGGAAGTAGTAAATGACTAGTTTATGAACATTTATTATCGTGTGTTCCGTTTTATTGATGCAGAGGAAGAGGAGAAAGCTGAAGCTCCAGAAAAATCTTTACTAGAAAGTGGGGGCAATGAAGTCAAAGCGGACGGAGTTGCAGACTTTCACCAAAAAGAAGCGAGGTCAGGTTCCAATGATGCAGATAGAGTAAATGGAGGTCATCATGTAACAGAGAGAGGTCTGGACACAATTTAAACATCATTGATTTCTGTAATTCTGTTGTATACTAATTCTAGTATTCTATAGTCTTATTCAGCCTACTTTCCTGGTATTTTATGCAGAGGAAGGGAAAAATGAAGCATTTAATACAGCAGAATTTCAAGTGATGTCTGAAAAATCAACTGACAGAACTCAAGGGGACAATGAGGTCCAGACTGAATTTAAAGATGATGAAACAATGGTGTTCGACTCAAAGGAGAATGGCTCGGATGGGAATGAATCTGGGCATGAAAAGCAGACTTCGAATCAAAAAGGTCAGCATAAGTATCCATCTCTTCCGTAGTTTAGTTTTACTTTAGTAATTCAACTGAAGAGTTTTGAACTTTACAATTAAACTTCCTAGCATAAAAACAATCGTTTTGTTTGCTCCAAACTGAAACAGAGGAAGAAGGGTTAGACAAAGGTTCCAATTTGAACACAACCATACTTCAATTAGATGAACCGGAACTTGAAAAGATTTCAGATTTCAAGAGTATTCAGAATGAATTGCCCGATACTAAAACAGAATCATTAGTAGCAGATAGCGACAAATCCTCAGAAGAATGCAAGGATGTTTTAGGATTGAGTTTGAACCACACTGACCATTCAGCAGATTGCGCCATGTCAGATTCAGAAAAAAGCACCAATATGAATCAGGGGATTGATACCGATCGAGATATGGATAAGGAGAAGGATAGAGAGAGAGGAAAAGGTTCCAACTTCAACAGGATAACACATGCATCAGATGATCCAAAATCTGAAAACATTTTAGATCTTGAGTCTACTCAGAAGGAATCTCCTGAAACCAAGTCTGAAGCAATGGTAGGATCAAGTGATGAATCCCCACAAGAAAGCAAGTATGGTTTAGAATCTAGTTTGGAACACACCGAGGCCAGCAGTTATGTTATCGACACACAAAAATCCACTAATGTGGATCATATTGGTGCGGAGACCGGCGCAGAGGTGGAGAAGGAAAAGGATGGGCTAATAGAGCCAAGGTTATGCCATGAAGATATAACGCCAGCTGCAAAAATTGTCGATACTAAAGATGAAGAAACTGAGACGGATTTGGCAAGTCATAATTCCTCTAGTTCACAATCAGATGAGAGTCTGGTGATAGAATCACCCAAGCCAGCTATGCAAGTTCCTGAGGTTGATGACAGATGCACGGTTTTGAAAGAAGAAATCCAAATGAAAGAAGAACCTTCAGGAACTGGAACAGTCGTTCAAGACAATATTCCAACTCAATTTAAGATTTCAAATGGGATCCAAGAGGAATTTAGTACGATTGGGTCACACTCCGAGAACAGTGCAAAAGAAACCGAGGTTTCTCCAGATTCTGTTATCCAGAACAAGAACCAGAACGAGGCTCCTGGAGAGGATTCCGAGGGCTCAGACGGAGAATATCTGGAAATTTATGAACAAGGTATTGCTATTTTAACTTTATCTGGTGTTGGAGATTGCAACTGTAAGAATGAGGAGATGGGCGAGGCGACAGAAATTTCAACAAACACTGGACGTGAAGCGGAAAGAAGAGAATCGGAGCAAAGTCTATCTGAACCTGTTTTAGGGTTTCAACCTCAAATCCATCTACAGGAAACGTCAATCGGATTCCAATCTGCAGAAATTACAGATGAATCAATCATAGCACCGAGGCAAGAAACCGAGACAGAAGTTGAAAAATCCAAGAGAAATCCCCCAGACTCTTCACCAGCTTCAGCAACATCCACAGAAACTAAACCATCAACAAATCCGATCGATGAACAGAGTGTAACAACACTTCCATTCTCTACATTTAGAGAAAAAGATCAAGAGACTCCAGGAAGAACAAGCAATGAATCAAATTCCGACAGTTCAATTGGTCATATAGAGATGCGTAAATCGCCTAGCTTCAACATAGATATCCAAAGCGAAGGAAGGGCAGGAGAAACAGAGAAAATTCCATTGCTATACCAAATTAAGACAATCGAAGACTTACCAAATCTGCAAGAGATCAGCTTCCCAAACCCGTCGGAGAAGCGAGTTGTGACGTTGGGAAGAAGCGATTCTGAGAAATCGAGACCTTCATTCCCAGGGTTTGCGAAAGAAAAAGAAGAAGTCCAGATGGAAATCAAAGCAATTAATCAACACAACTTAACCACCGCTAAGAAGGCAGCGGAAGACTCGCCGCCGACACCGCCGATCCGTAAAGGGAAGCGCAGAACCAAATCCCTAATATTTGGAACCTGTATCTGCTGTGCTACTGCGATTAGATGAACGGATTTTCTCCGGAGCATCCGGCATTCAAATTTTCAGAGTGGATTTCTTTCTTTCACTGATTTTTTTTTACCCTTTTTCAGTTTTCTGAGAGTGGAGATGGGCTTGGGGATTGTCAATGAGGGAGAGATAGAGAGAGGTTGGTGTTTTCCACTCAGAATCAGTATGGAAAGAGCGAGAACGCAATGATCGGCATGAAGTTCATCGCGATCTTCGCCTTCGAAAAGAAAAGATTGTTGCACTTTGTTACTGTTCGTATGAATTCCTTTTCTTCCCGCCAAAATACATTCTATCTTGTGGTTCGAATTTGACTTCATTTATGCGCTTGATTTGTTTGTTACTGGAATTTCTTTGTAAAGAGGTATATGGAATATTTTAAATATTTAACTAGCAATTTATTTGCATTTGTTATCGAGAAGTTCATCATCAGACTAGAAAGGTGAGGGAAATGAGAGAGTCTTTGACTCGATCTTCACGACCTTGAAAAATAGTATCTTCGTCCTCCAAGATTAAGTCCTCCTTATACTCTCTCAAAGCGGTCTTCTACAATTGAAAATTCTCCCTAACTAAAGTCCTAAAAAAATGGCGCAAAGATCTTTTATTCATGGAAGGACATCATTACAACGCCATGATATCATTAGTGAATGTCATGGTGTTGTCTTAAAATTGTGACAAGCGCTCAAAGTTCGTAGCACCGCGGTGCTACATGACAGCACTACGACATTGTTATTTCAGAATAAAGCCCAAGTTTCGTCTACAGGTGCACTATGGTGACTGTACGATGGCGCTGCTACACTGCTTCTTCGAATTTTTCTCCTATTTCTAACCTGCTGGTGTCGTGGTGCTATTGTGGGCGTTATGGCTCTTCTTTGGCTGAAATTATGCTTCCTTTCGTACTTTGATTTCGATTTTTCTCTCAATTAAGATCACTTAAGCTCCCATTCATTTTGATGACTTATTCCTACTAAAATATAAGTTAGGTACATAAATATACTATAGACAACAAAAAATTATCAAATAACTTCCTCTAAATGTCATGAAATGTAGCTTATAAAATACACTATCCGTTATGAAATAAAATTTTGATCCTTCCTCAAAAATAAAATAAAATTTTTGTTCAATTACAAATTAACAAATTCGTCTATCTTGAGCATCTTGGTTATGCACGCCAAATATACCAAGTAGTTGTTAATTAATTATCAATTTAGTATTTAATGTTTTAGAATTTTCAAATTATGTTGTAAACATTTTCAATTGAGCCATTCTACAACACCGCTGTTGAGAATTTCATTATTATTTTATTAATCTATTTAAAAACAAATTTACCTATTAACAAAATCCGACCAACCCATAACAAAATGTATTTATTTCAAATGGGATGTCAAACAGCATGCCTACGTCTTAAATGGTGTTCTAGATATTGGCTCCTTCAAGGCCAAACAGTGTAATGTTTTCACACTGATAAATGTGGTACATGAAATACTAGATCTGTTTTTCCCTTTTTTGTCCACATGTGTCTTCTTTGGTAGATTGGTCAACAACTGTTTTTCTTTTGAGACAATTGGTCATGCCTTATGTAACCATTCTCTCTTGAATGTAACTTTTTTTTTTCAAGAGCATGAATGAATGGTCATGCTTAGAAAGCCTAAAAACTCGTAATTATGTAGGTTTTCTCAAGATCGTAACCTTGTTAGTCTCATACTCGGTATATCTTGAATAGTACGATGAGAACATAGTTGCCCCATAAATATTATATTGAATCTTAAATAACAATAATGTAAGTTTTTATTACGGGCATCAGTTCTCCTCTGGTCCTGCAATTATATGGTATAAATAAGCACTTAGAAGATCATTTTCTTTAATTGATAGAAGTTAACGTTGATTTAAATCCCTCAGCATACGTATCAAAGAATTGTGTACTTGACATCCACTTCAAGAATAATTTTCTATGTAAACTTAAGTATACCTTAATTGGTTAGGGTAAGGTTAATTTCAACCATATCCACGTGTTGTCGATCTTAAATTACACAAATAAGTACCAGCTGCTTTTAAAAAAAAAAAAAACTTAATTAATTAGGGAAAAAAAAGAAAGAAAGAAAAAGGCTTCGTCCTCCTCGTCCTTTTTTATATTTGTATTCCAAATTCTTAGAGCCAACAATTTAATAATGCATTTGAAAATGATTTTGAGAACAATATTTTTGAATGAAACACTTTAAAAAATATATATTAAATGCTGCCAAAATATCTTATCATACATAGTCAAACAACATTTAAAAAAGTTTAAATATTTTTAATCAGAAAAGTTTAGGATATTAAAAGAAATCTCAACTAAATCTATAAAAATAATTTTGTTAGAGTGACATTCAAGTACAACTTATCCGTGATTTTTAATTATTTAGTAAAATGCAAATACGAAATCAATTAAAAATATATTACAAAATAGAATTGGATTGATGTTTCGAATAAAATTAGTGTTGGGTTGGTAAAAAGTGCAAACAAAGTTCCATATTAACTATGATCAATGATATATATACATGAAGACAATTATCTCCATTGATATGAGACCTTTCAGATGAAACTAAAATTAAATTCATGAAAATTATGTCCAAAATAAATAATATAATATTACTGGAGAGGTACTAAAATAAACTTAAATAATTATTAAATGTACAAATCAAATATTAGAAATTAAAACATATATTAGAAACTTATTAAAAAGAAAAAATAAAATAAAATTGTCTCTATCAAATTTCATTTTCAGGAACGCGTTTTTAAGTTGATTGGTTATTACATTTCTCCAAAAAAAAAAAAAAAAAGTTGATTGGTTACTACTAATTTGGATGGTCCAACCCTTATCTCTCACCCTCTCTCTCCCTTACTTTTACAACCTTATGGCATGGTCAAAGTCGATCAAAATGCACCAAATACTTTTTTTTCTCATAGAATAGACTATTATTTAAATATCTATTTTAATTTGGTTGTTATATTTTAAATATTTATGAAAGTCACGCAAGCGGAATCTCAAGAAAAAGAAACAAACAAAATTTATAGAACAAATATACTTAGTGGTTGATTCAATTTTCTAAAGTATAAAATTGAAGAAAAATACTAAATTGATTTCTATTTGAATTTGTTCTGTAATTTCCAATTAATTTGATTCAATTTTTTATCTACTTGGTAGTTAGCTTTGTCAGTTCATGTCAATCTTCGCTGTTAATTTTATTAGTAAATTAAAAAGAAATTATAGATATGAGGTGAGAGTTAAGAGATAAGAATGGAAGGTAAACCCAAAAGGTTGAACGGTAAAAAAACTTTACTAATAAAGAGGTGCTTACATTGATGAACACGGGGGAGGGGGCTAAAATGGAAAATACTACAAATTAATAATTATGTAAAAGCAGGAAATAAATGAAATTATCTGAAAATAAATGAATATGAGTAAGGCTTTTCTTGTGGCCGTTGATTAGAAGCTACTTTTTAACTATCATCATCCAACGGTCATCATCATCTTGACGAATTCTTCAAAATTGACCTGCCCATCACCGTCCAAATCGGCCTCTCTGATCATCTGCTCCACTTCTTCGTCTGTCAGCTTCTCCCCGAGATTGATCATCACGTGCCTCAGCTGCACATTATTTAAAATAATAAATAAATAAATAGAAACGTCAGTTTTTATTGTCATCCGTTAGATTCTCCACAGCCTCAAAAGTCAACCAATAATCGCAACCATTAATTTTTTATTTCCAATATTCCTTAATCCGGTGCGGAGAGGTACATGGTACAATCGTACAACACATACGGTACACTGTACTCCCCATCTCACAAATCTACCCACCCACACCCACACCCACTTCATTTTCTAATTTATTACTAAAAAAGAATAAAAAATATACATCATTTATTATTTGAATTACATTTTTTTAATATTGATTTTTTTTACATTAACAAAATAAAACATTTCAAAAATTGAGATAAAATTGGTAAGGTATGCCTAATAATTCTTGAATTTTCAATTTTTTTTATCTTTTAAGTCATTAATTTTTAATTTTATGTCTAATAAATGAGGAAAAAAAAAGGCTAATGGACTGTTTGTAGCAGGGAAAATGGGAGAGAAAATGAGAGAAGAAAGGGAAGAGAATATGTACCTCAGTAGCTGAGATGAATCCGTTTTGGTCTTTGTCGAACACTTTGAAAGCCTCTTTCAGCTCTTCTTCGGCATCAGTTTCCTGTAAAAAAAGAGAGAGAGAGAGAGAGAGAGAGAGAGAGAGAGAGAAGAAAAAGGAAAACGTCAATATTCAAACATTTGACTCTGAAATTGTCGAAACGACATGTCGTGGATGGGTTTATTGTTGTGTACTTTGATTTTCTTGGCCATCAAATTGAGAAACTCAGTAAATTCGATGGTTCCATTGCCGTCGGCGTCGACCTCCTTGATCATGTCCTGAAGCTCCTCCTCCGTCGGATTCTGATCCAACGACCGGATCACCGTCGCCAGTTCCTCAATCGTAATGCAACCTGATTCAAATTCAAATCACACAGCATATAAAAAATAGTTCAATAATTTTCTCGCTTCACAAACACTCTGTAAACTGTTAACTAAACTTAAAAGGAAATCGAATCAGAAATGGGAAAGGACTCACCGTCGCCGTCCTTGTCGAACAGACAAAAGGCTTCCTTAAACTCCACGATCTGTTCTTCGCTCAGTACTTCGGCCATGCTTTTTTTTTTCTTTCACAAGAAAGATTTTCTCGGGAAACAAACAGAGAGAGAGAGAAGAAACAGGGGAGAGTTGAGGAAGAGTTGGGGAATGGCTGAATCTGAGCTGGGGCTTATGTAGAATTCCGAGGCTATGAACTGTGAAGGATTTTTTTTTTTTTTTTTTTAAAGAAAACATTCCAATATAAAATTAAAAGTTTACTAATAGTCAAATTTAGGAGAAGAATCCTCACCACCTTTGCAAAAAGGACCAAAAAATAATCTCAAAGAAATTCCAATTGCTCGTTAAAGACTTAAAATAATACGTATCACCACACCACCAAATTTAATTTTAACATTTTCTAGCAATTTCTAATATATATTATGAAATTTTTTTTATTATTTTTACCTTTATACTTAGTTTGGAAGATATATGAAAATACTATTTTGTATTACCACTCAAATATAAGGGGGGAGAATTAGAATAGTTAACCTTTAAAATAAATTAATATTTTAATCAGTCAAGCTATATTCACGACATGTGTTGGGCTAAGTTATATTCGAGGGGTAATAAAATTAGAACGCTTACTAAAGTATTTGCTTTTAAGTATTTTTATAACTTTCAAAATTATAAGTAACTAAAGACACAGCTGGTAACATTTTCGTTTATTGTTCTCATTTCCATTTTCATCAGTAAACCTAACCATTTTACAACAGTTTAGGTTTTTGTTTCTCGTTTTATTAGAAATATTCTCAAAATTATATAGGGATTCTAGAAATAATAAAAACAAGTTTCTTGTTTCCACATTTCCAATTTATTCCAAAACGTATATAAAAATATTGTTTTATTATTCTTGAAGCTATGGATATTGGGGGCTATGAAATTCTATTTTTCTTTATTAAAAATTAGGAAACAGAAACAAGAAACGTGAATATCAGCACACGGGCTCTCAATCTTAGCAAAATTCTAATTAAAAAAAAAGTAAAAAAGTTTTCACTATTTCAAAAGTATTAACATTAATGAGCTGCAAAATCAACTCTACTTGTTTGTTAAATAAAAAGTGAAGGACGACATTAAGTTTAAATACTATTTTGGTCAATATACTTCCGACTTTGATTCATGATTTCAAAATATCCATTTTGGTTTATATACTTTCAACAGTTGTACGTTTAGTCATTGTACTTTGGAAACGTTCATTTTAAACCTGTACTTTTAAGAAGTGATCATTTTGGTCTCTTCATTTTCATTTTGTCTCGTTTATTTCAATCAAAATTTTAGTACAACACTTCCCTCGCTAAATTCTCTTGAAAATATACTCGCATAAAATTATTTTAAAGAGCTTTCATTGGGTTCAAAATTTATGTTAAAATTTTACAAATAGACATCCAAACATACCCTTTTTAAAAGTACATGAATAAAAATATACATTTTAAAAATATCGACTCGAATTAAAATGAACTAAAATAAAAAAATACATTGACTAAACGAGTATTGAAACTAGCATATTATATTACTATTGAAGTTAATAATAATTTTGGGGGTAAGAAAGAGGAGAGATTTTAGGAGTATATTAATGAATGAGTTTAACGGTAGAGGGATGAATTAGGAATAATAAGATAATAAGAGGAGAAAAATGACAGCTGTGAGGGTTGAAGGAGAGGGGACAAAGGCAAAGGAAGCGTTGAAAAAAGGAAGAGGTGTGCAATTGCATGGGAAGATGTGTTCACCCGAATCCTTCAACCCCACCAACCACGCTGCACTGCTCTTCCCCTTGCTTCATCCACACTCTCACCACACCCACTCCATTTTTTACCCCGTTAAAAAACGATTTTACTCTCTGTACTTACTTTGAAATAACGATATAGTTCTTCAACTTTACTTTATAACGATTCAATAGTTATATTTTTTAATTCGTAACAATTTAGTCTTGAACTTTATGAAATAATTTGATTGGAGTAGTTTAAGGTTTGTAACAATTTAGTCTATGTCGTGAAAATTGTTGTTAAGTTTTTTATATATGTAGATCGATTAAACTAACGAGAGACCAAACGTGTTTATAATTGCAGATACTAAATTGTTATGAGATAAAAATTGATGTTTGATTTTGATAAGAATTTTTATAGTAGATACTAAATTGTTACATACTAGAGTTTCAAATTTAAAGCGTTACAAATTTGAGAGTATAATGATTTAAATTATTACTTTGGTCATTGCTTTGTAGAGTCCGTTCTATCTAACTTGAACTCAAGACTTTAAAGATGTTCCTTGAGTCTATAAGCTACCCAAACTATCTCTTGGGGGACCGCTATAGTTTGCATTTGAACAATGTCTATTTTGATATTGTAGTTTTAGTTTTTGTCTATTTTAGTTCATGAACTTTCACAATGTCTATTTTTGTTTGTTTATATATATATATATATATATATATATATATATATATATTTTTTAAATGACCACTTTGATCGATGTATATAAAATATTGACATAAAAATTATACATTTTAAAACATGGGTTTACTTTATGATTTGCAAAAAAATTATAAAAATGAAATTACAAAAATGACCTCTTTTGAAAAGTATGAGATTAAAATTAACATTTGAAAAATATAATATAAAATAGATAAAAGCTGAAAACACAAATAACAAAATGATGTTTTTGAAATACACTAATCAAAATAGGTAAAAGTTAAAAGTAGGGTAACCAAAACAAAATTTAAATATAATATCTAGTGGTTGTAAATAAAGAAAAACATAGTACAACAATAAAATATACTTAAAAACTTTTACCTTTTAAAGATAAAAAATGTTAGAAAGTTTATGACTAAATTTATATTAATATAATATATGTTATCTTTATTGGTTTGGAGGCATTACCAGTTCAATTTTCCTTTCATTATAGGGTGGTTTTAGTTGACTTGTTCAAAAATTTATTTGATTTATTTTATATTTTTGGTCTTTTAAGAAGAAATTCTCAAACCCCATGAAGCCAAAATATTTAGGTGACTTGTGGATGAACCCAAGAAGAAGGGACAATGGAGTAATTGTTGCTAAAAAAAAAGACCAAGCACAGGAATCCATTTAGATTCGTGGACTTCAAAATAATTTTTTTTTTTTTAAGAGAATGGATAATCACAAACCTTAAATTTAGTTATTGGGCAATCTTTACCTCAAAATTTTTAAAAAAATTAGTAATTTTTACATTATGATTAATGTTCATTTGAAGCATATGCTAGGTATGAAATGAATAGAATTTTAGAAAAAAAAAACGACAGTAGAGAGCTAATTTTTTGTTGAAGTTTTTCAGTTTTCAAAAGTTATTTAATATTAAGTTCTTTTTTTTTAAATTGCGTATTTGTTGAAATTAGTAAAAATTGATTGGAAAGGTAAAAATTGTAACCGTGTAAGATCTAATGGGATGACATTGAAAGTTAATGGTAAAATCGGTTATAACTAGCCAAGTATAGCGTATCATTAAAAATGAATTCTTTGCAAATATATATATATATATATATTTTTAAAAATTTCAAATCAGTTCTTATTCTCATTAAATTAACAGGATCTTAGCTTAGATTCTTAATTATTAGGGGGGAGAAAGAGAAAAGATGTTTAATGTAGAGGATTCATGGAATGAGCTTAGGCATTGGACGAGACAGATCACAGCAGGAAGAAATAAAAGAAGATGAAAAATAACATTAAATGAAGCTTGGCTGGAGACGCGGTTTCTGTGCGTACGAAATGGGGATAATTATTTTATTTTTATTTTTTAATGTGGAGGTGAGGAATTAATTAACACGTGTACACGTGGGAGACTTTTTTGGCTGTGGTGGTTCAAAGCTTAGACTTTGAAGCTTCAAAAGGGCGACACCAAGACCCACGATAACGCGCCAACCAAAAATTTAATTTCCAATTGACTTCAATTCAAAACCCTAAATTAAACCAAGCTTTGGTTGCCCCATTGACTCTTCCTATAATCATTCCCTTTGAAGCTTTGGTTGGTTTGGCCTAGCCCGACCGACTCATAGATTGGTTGCCCGTAGACCTTGGTTCAGAGATTAGAAAGAAGAGGGGCTAAAAATAGAGGTTAAATAATAAAAGTAGAAATCTACCCATATTTGGGCTTAAATTATGGCAGGCCCAAAATAAATAATAAACCCCATCTAAAATGAGAATCTATGGTGGTAGATGAACATTTGAACCTCAAAATATTAAATTTCTAACAAATATTTGGTTGTGGAAAAGTTTCAAAGTCGTTGTGCTCTTTTTTATTTTCCTTTAATATGATGATCTCACGACCTTTTGATAACCAGCAGAGCTCAATTGTTTTTATTATTGAAGATTCCAAACTTAGCATCATTTATGGTAAATAAATGTTATGACCAAATCTTTAATCTTGTAAATTGTTCCTCATTAATTATCATACGGAAGTCAAATAACTTATATTACATGCCAATGCAATAGCAATTATTTACCTTTAATTAAAGATTCCTCCATGGCCCGAAAAAGACGAGCTCCAAAGGCCTACCATAAAAGTTATATTTTCTTTTTTCTTTTTTTTTTTTTTGAGAAAAGTTATATTTCTTATTAAATATAGGGTATTATAACAAAGATTAAAAAATTATCTCCAGTGTTCAGGTCAGGTCGGATTAAGGGGTTTTTTGAGACCAACCCGAATTTTTGGATCCTATGTAGAACCCAACTCAACTCAAAAAATTCGGGTTGGATCGGATTGCCGGTATTTTTTAATTATTAATTTACTTTTATTTTATTTATAACATAGAAAAAAATATAAAAAAATCAAAATCTTAATTTAAAGACAAATTCGAAATGCATTGAGTTTTTAAATTTTTAAAAATAAGAATTATTAATTTTTTATATATATGTAATAAAAATGCAGGGATGAGATTGAGTTTTTAAAAATAAGAATTATTAAATTATTATATATATATATATAATATTATATTATAAGTAATATATATATAATATATATATAATAATAATAATAAAACATATATACTCGGGTGGGGTCATTGAAAATATTTTGAAGTATCCACCTAAGACCCATAGTGGTTGGCTTCATCGACTCCCCTGAACACCCCTACTCCAAATTGACTCAAAACTCTTCTCCTCCAATTTTAAAATCAGGATCCGTCCCATTGCATTTTCCCCAAACTCTTTAGTTCAAAACGGGTTGGAGATTCTATGACTATTTTTTTTAATTCACTTTTAAATTACCATGACTACTAATTGCTTGTGTCTGCTGTCTAAAAATTTCCTTTACGTCAAAAGAAATCAAAATATCTAGTTGTGTGACAATAATTAAGATTCATAACCGAGCACCAAATAGAAAATAAAGAGACTTGAGCTAACACTATAGCCATATTGTATATTTATTTACTGTATATTATTATTATTTTGAAGAAAAAGGTCAGATGTTCAAATTTCTTATAGTTACTAAAGAAAACTACTCTACTTAAATTTAAATTAAAAAAAAGAAAGAGAAAAGGAGAGAAAAGCCCAAAATCTGCGATTCGGTGCGATTTGTTTTGCTCAAAGCGTGACCCGTTACCACCCATGACAAAGTAAGGCCATCGGAGGAACAAATTCAGGCGGAGATGGCGAAGTCACGATCTCCGGGCCGGCGGGCCTCGGCGGCGGCAGATGGTCCGGCCCCGGCACCGGTATCCCGGGCTTCGGCGGTTCTATATCTGGTGGCATATGGGGCGGTATCGGGACGTCGATTCCCGGAGGCGACGGCAATGGAGGCTTGGGAAATTCGGGCCCCGGAGGCGACGGAGCCGGCGGAATTGGAAATTCCGGTCCGGGATTCTGGTCTGGACCTAACGGCGGAAGATCCGCCGGGTTCACTTCCGGTGGAGAGCTCGGGTCAACCTCCGGATCAGTGAAAATTTCCGGAACTTCGTGGGGAATAGACGGCTCGTGAATGGGGCTTTTTTGGGGGAACTCCGGAGGGGTCTTGGTCGGAAACTCCGGCGAGTCTCCGGGAAGCAGAGGCGCAGAGTTTTGAATCTTGAGTCCGCCATGGGAAAGGAAAAGCGAAGGTATCACGAGATTGGAAGACGGAGAATAGCAATAAATGGGAAGCGTCTTCCTGAGGAGAGTGAAGGAAAAGAAGGCTGAATTGCACGACATTTTACGGCAATCGGAAGCTCCATGGTTGCAGAGATTTGCGCGAAGTAACGGAGGAAGAAGAAGGGGAAATGCGCGTGTGCGCGACACGTGTTCGACACTTGGATGGTTCTACTTACACGTGTATGTACTCCTAAAATGGGTGAATTGCGTTGTGGTTGTGGTTGTGGTTATACTCACACGTGTTTACATCGTAAAATTTCTCTCTTTTTTAACTTTCTAAGTTATTATTTTATTGATTAAAAAAAAACTTTCTGCGTTATTTTATTTTTGTTTCTAAAGTTATTTTTATTCCTTAGTATAATTTGAGGAAGACAAACTCGAAATAAATAAACTTATCTATATAAGAGTGTTATAATCTCTAATATCTATTGTTCAATATTTTTTCTCATGTGTGAATTTGATTTGTCAGCTCATGTTCTTGTTATCAAGGAGATTAGTACCTTTTAACTTCTAGCCGGTCAAATTTGTCTGAGTCATCTTTGAATTCCTCGACTTTAAACTTGTTCATGGAGATCTTGGAGGTCTTCAATTTGTAGTTTGATGATGCCTTCGACTCTTATATTTTGACGAAGTTATTCAGATTGTGGCTTAATGAAAATTTTCAACTTGCAGTTTGGGTGAAGTCTTTGACTTATAATTTTCTGAAGTTCTTTTAGTTTGTAGTTCGATGAATTCTTCGACTTATAGTTTGATGAAGCCTTCGACCATGTAGCTAGATTAAGTTTTTCAACACGTTGTTTGACGGAGAAAATATCAAATTTTTTAAGTCTCGTAGTCTTTCAATTCTTCCAACCTTCAACTATGGTTCGCTTGGAAGCTCGCTCTGAATGCTTCAATGATGAACTTTTGGCCCTAAATCCAAATTCTCCCTGATTCCTTCAAATTGAAATGTAATAAAAGGGTCCTAGTAGGTCTTATATCGATCTTCATTCTCTTCGGTTGAGTGCAACCTTCGATTAATCTAACTTAACAAATCATCGGACGGTTGTAAGAATGACATTTGACATAATATCATTGTTTGATTTTAAGATTAATTTAAAGACACGTGTAAATTTGTGATTGGTCCTAAATATAATGTAATGACGTGACACTTCATAATTGGTTGAAATTTATCATTCAACAATAATTTTTTAGCATATTATATTATTTATGAATATTAATATGTAACTCTAATGTATGTTCATATATAATGAATTAAATTAATATTTTAAAATTAAACATTGTCTATAAATCAATTGATAAATTATACACAAAATTGTCAATTTTAGTTAAACTCAGTAACCCATTAATAGCCCACCTAAGCTTAATTAAAATTTCTGATTTCGAATTCTCATTTTTATTCCAAAAAAAGGGGGAAAATATTAACTCAATAATAGCCTCCTCCATCATATAACCAATTCATTAACATGGAAGCAACTTGTTTATGCAAAGATTTGCACAACAGTGTGTTCCTGGTTGTAGCTCGAACCCGGCCTCCGGACCGACCTGAACGCTTGGGCGGACCTGCACAAAAAGGTGAGCACTCCGACGATCAAAGTCAGTATAGGTCGGATTCCAAGTCTAGTTCGAAGCCAGAAATCATCGTACCTGATCGGGGAGTGAGGTCCCCTACTTATGGGTGGTGGTCCCGCTAATCTAGCGACTGTTACATTCGGTAATCTCGGGACCGTCGGTTACATCCGGTAATCTCGGGACCGACGGTTACGCCCGATAATCACGCCGCAGACAGTTGCGCATCTCGGCCCATACCGAGCTCCCCGGTGGGTCGGACCTGTGCCAGGCTCACCTCGGCCCTCACACTTGGCATTTGTCGGCGTTGGTGGCGGCCATCTCGGCCTTCCGAGCTGGGCATGATTCATGAGTCATCTTGGAGCACCAATAAGGGTCTTCCACGTGTCCCGAGTATTCCCTTCCCCAAACACAATTTCTCCTATTGTGTAAAGGTGCAACTGAGTAGCTGCAAAAAATATTTGACTCCTAAAAAATAGGAGGACATTAATATAAATAAATATCTGATTTTTTTTAACACCACTCGTTCAATCGGTAAAAAACCAAACATAAAAAGTTAAAAAGAAGGAAAAGCCAAAACCAAAAGACATCTTCTGCACTGCAGACGTCCGGATCGGTTCTCATTCTCAGACTGTAAAAAAGGGGAGCAAGCTGCAGGGTAAAAATTGAGTTTAAGTTCTGTTTTTCTTGGTTCTATTTTTTGGCTTTTTGGCAATCTGAAAACTCTTTTCGGCGTAAAGTAAACACATAAAAGCAAAAGAGAGTTTTTTCAGCTGAGTAGTAACCGTACTGTTTCATCTCATGCTTTCTTTAGCCTTAGGAAAGAATCCAAATAATAGCGTCCCCTCAAGACTTACTCAGACAAACTCAAAAGTCAAAATAAAATAACAACACATCGCCCTTACCCTTAATTTACAACAAATAATGATATGTATGTGAAATTCCTAAATAATTTTCATAGAGGTGCGCTTTTGTTTGGTAGAATTAATGTGTGTTAAGGATCTAATATTGAAAAGAAAATTAATCTTATAGTGGTTTATAATATAAGTGGGCTATTCCCTATTGATTTTGAGACACGAGCATCCGATCCAAAAGATGGGATCCAGCCAATGTTTGCTCTTTTCACTGTAACATAGGCATATTATGTAAAACATTAACATTCACACCACTAAGACGTAGATAAGTATATATACAATATGACACAGTTAGTATAGGTAAATTTAAGTTGTTTGAGATCCCCTAAGTTATAAGAAAAATTGTCCATTTACCAACAATTTCGGTCGAATTTCACTTATATTCTCGGGCCTGTTGGCTTCGATCTTGCCCGAGATTTTGTCTAGTTTTTCTACTTCAGACTTAAGTTTTTCATTATATTAAGGGTAATTTTGTACTAGGTTATTTGAACAAAAGTGAAAACTTAGATACTGTCATTGGAGTGAATTTCTCCAAACTTCAATAATAATTATAAAAGAAAAACCTTTTTTGATATATAATCATATCGATTTTATTGACTTCTTTTTTGTTTCTCAGTATATAAAACTACAACACTATCAAGCATGCCAATAAAAGCAATTAATTTGTTCCCAAAATAAAATAAAAGCATTAACTTTATTGACCATTCAACACACTTTAACTATGGCAAGATTACGACACCAATACGTGAAACGCACATGAAAGGAATGTGGCAATAGAATTTTCAAAGGGAAAAAAAATGCAATTGAACTATAGGATTCTACACAATTTATTAAAAAAAAAAACAATATATAATTATCAATATGACTCAGTTTGAGGCCTATTAGAAGATATTTTTTTTTTTGAACCACTATTAAAAGATGATTTGAGGTTTGGATTGAAACTTAATTAAAAGATGAAGAGTTTAAATTTTGGTTAGAATTGGGTGCATATGAAATTTCCAACCTTTTAGAATTTGTTAATCCTTACTTAATATTATATAAACAAAAACATAATCGGCTCAAATTTATCTATTAGATTATGTGATAAAAGTAAATTGATACATGAATTCAAATTGTAAAGTGACTAGTTAATTAAGATATCAAAATTCTACCAAATTTATGATAAAATATTGTGAGTAAAAAGACATTTCTCTTATAAAATTATTTAAATATGTATAAATTAGTTAAAAATCACATAAGTATAATATAAAAGAGCAAAAAATCATATATATATATATATATATATATTAATATAATGGTTAAATACGTTGAGGTGGATTCATATGTTTTAAAGTTGGTAGGCTAAAGCCAAACATTTGGAAAGAAAAAGGGTCACTAAACGACAAAAATGGTCACCTCTTTAATTAGTAGTGGATTTCCACGTGTCGACCACCGTGGCTGCACTGCCTACGCGCTCCATCGGCGCGTTTTCTTCACCTTCTCAAATTTGTGTGGTATTTTTGCCCGAAAACCTGCGTCATATATATTAATTAATGGAGAGAGAGGAAAAGGGTTATACAATTTTCGAGACGTGACGGTTTTCAGAATTCACGTTTCAATGCATGTTTTAATAAGAGTTGTAAGAGCACGTAAAATAATAATAATAATAATAAAATCAAACAAGAATCCATCCAAAGAACCATAAAGCATCTATATTCTATTAAAGAGTCGTAAATTTAAATTTCTATTTTCACGTATTGAGTTTGTAAAAAGTGCAAACAAAGTTTCACATTAATCAAGAAGAAACTTGTGAATATATATGTAAAGATAATATTTCAATTAACATGATGTTTTATTTTTTTTGGAACCAAAAGATAAATTGTGATGGTTATTCTTAAAACGGACAATATTATACAATTGGAGAATGTAGAGGATCCCTTGTTCAGATGGACACACAACATCTACTATCAGAGCCATAGTCGATCTAAACTTAGTTGCGTTGGTGAAATGTTCAAGTGCCGAACAAAGAAGAAGTGAGCCTCAGAAGATGTAGTCATGGTGTCATATGTGGTTATGCTTTATTTGAGTGTGTATGGAGCTTTGGATAAGAGCAAGCTCTTGTTATAGCGTCTGAGAGTGTATGAATGAATGACTACTTGAGGAAAAGCTCGGTGGTATTTTGTTTGAGAGGAGGAAGAGAAAATCATGTCTATATATATACATACATACATACCTACCTGCATACACGAGGGACAACATCTCCATTGGTGTAAGACTTTTGGGTGATTATATGTCCAAAACAGATAATATTATAACATTAGAGGGGATAGACATGTTTTCTAAGAGAAAATTGTAATATATTATCTAAAGGTAAGTTTCAAAATTTGATGAAATTCAAATTTTTTAGTAAATATTTATTCAATTCGTGTATAAAATTGAAAGATTCTTTCAAGAGTTAGGGGGAAGGGGGAATTTCAATTTTTATTATGCAACTTGGCAAGGTAAATATATATATGTATTTTTTGAATACAGGTAAATATTTTTTTTAATCAATAATTTACAAACAAAGACATGGTAATTTAGGGTCGAGTTTGTTTTTTGTTTTTTTAAGGATTTGTTTAACGATGGATATTGCGAATTGATTTGCTAGAGTTTTGGTTGTGCTAATTGAACTCGTTTTAGAGCTTCATTTTTGTTGAAATCACTAAATTTTAAGAATTTTTAAGTTTAATTTTTACTAAAATTAATAGGTAAATCTAATGAAAGATAAAAATCACGAGAGTCTAAGGTCAAATTTGAAAATTTGAAAATTTAAGAGTAATAAATGAGTCGCCTTATGAATTTAGAGATAAAAATTGATTTCTTTTTTGGTTTAATTTAGATTTGCACTTTATCCACTCTCGCTATGTCGTACTATATTTGCATAAAATAAAATAAAATAAATTTAAAGCTGTTAATTTTCGAATATTGGAGATTCGAACTCATGACTTCTTGGTCGGAGATAGATATACTTTAACCAATTGAACGCCAACATACCTATATTGGTAAAGTTATTAGTAACATTTGTACTGGTTGAAGGGTCGAGTCTTTACCGGCTTCTATTTGTAACGTATATTATATTTTCAAAAAAAGAAAGTGAATTTAAACCTACCATTAAGAAAAGATATAAATATATGGTTACTTGAATCATCACATCTATTTCCATTATTTTCTTACATTTTTTTCAAGAGAGGAAATTTTTGTAGTCCTTTTTACAAAAGATAAACTGTAGTGTTAGACTTTAGAAATATTTCGTAGCAAAAGAAATAACTGTTTAAGTAAGACTGTAAATGGACAGGATAAATTATTTCTCCCAAAAGGTAGTGCGAGTAAAAGATAAAAAAAGAAAAGGAAGAGCAAAAACTGGACTTAGGATTTTGTCTTGCTCCAACAACAAAACAAAACAAAAAAATATCACTTTTCAAAAAAAAAACAAAAAAAACCCAAATGTCCAACTTTTCCCCGTCCCCACAGACACAAAATCATAAAATGTTTTTTTTTTTTTTTTTTAAATTACAACTTTGATGCTATAGTTTAGATAAAGTTTTAATTTGATTAGTATAATTTTAAAAATTTCAACTAAGTCCCTATAATTTTAGATTTCGACCTGCGCTAGACCTTAGAAAGCTATTGTGTAGCGAGCGGGAGAAAGCTTTGCTAAAACAGGTAAAACACTCATACGCTTAAGTTATATAGTTTGAACTGGGCAGATCAACTTTAAATATATTTTTCATACACGATTGGATGAAATGAAGGTATATTTATAGTAGGCAAGTCGGTAGTTTCTTGTCCCGTCGGTCTACTCTATTGTTCTGAGGTTAGATGACCTATTAAGTTCTGTTGGCCGTACTAACGACTGGACTTACCGTCTTCACACATGTTGGCTTTGGTCTTTATTTTGTTGCCCAAAGCCTCGTTCTCGACCTATTAGCTCGGCCCACACCTTTTCATGGTGAGGCAGCTCAACCTTCGACAATCAGCATCCCAACCACCCAACAATTATCATATTCCTTTTTTACATAGCAGTGTTCTATTTAAAATCTGGTGTTGGCAAAGTTTTTCAAATGGTAAACACTAACTTATGATGATTGTTAAATTAAAACTTTTAAAAGGAGTTTAGGGACTAAATTGAAAATTAAAAATTATATTGACCAAATTCAGACTTTTACCAAGCTCTACGTAGCTTAATCTTCTCTCTTTTCCTTTTTGCTGTTCATCACGCTCTTAAGCAGTACCGCGTGGTGGTGGTGGTGGTGACTCTATGTAATGTTTGAATTCGGCGAATTCCCAATGGAAGTGAGACAAAGCCGACAGAATACAAGAATCATGAGAAAAAGCAAATCAACTTTCCTCCAAGAACACACTCACAAAACTTGCCCCAATTTCAATAATTTCACCTCCCTTTTTTCCCTTCACTATATATTTTTACTTTCAAGTTTCTACTCTGACACAGAAGAAAGAAACCCACAAAATCCGCAGCCCCGTCGCTCTCCCCCTTTCACTTCCTCTATTCAGATCCCTTTCTTCCCTTGAAATTTTCATTGGTTCCCCTTGCAAATTTCTGGGTCTTCCTTATTTTCTTCTTTAATTCTCTCTTTTTCTGTAAACTTCAATCTTCTTCTTCTTTAGGGTTTTGCTTGCTCAGTCGGCTATGGCGGAAGCTGCTGCTGTTCCCATGACTCATCGGATTCACTCCATGTCCGCCGTCGACGCCGTCGGTAAACATAGGCTGCAGGCCGAGATGAAGCGGCTCGAGCAAGAGGCTAGGTTTCTAGAGGTTCTTCTTCTTCTTCTTTCTCCCCTGTTCTTTTTTTTTTTTTAATTCTCTTTTGAAAAAACTGAATTTGAATTGAAGTGGGACATTACTGAAGTAACTAATGGGGTTGATTTTGATTCTGATTCTGAGTCTGGTTTAAGTGCTCAAATTCATCTGCTCTAAGTTGTTGACATTATTGAAGCTTTACTTTTCATCGGTAAAGAGATGAACAAAGGAATAGAATGAAACTTAAAATCAGGGATATCCAATTCAGTGGGTTGAACTTGCAGGAGGAACTGGAGCAGCTAGAAAAAATGGGCAAGGCATCAACATCATGTAAAGAGTAAGTTGGATTTGGTTATGGATTTCTTTATTTGTTGTATGCAAAATTCCAACTTCTTCAGCCTATTTTTTACATTGAATCTGAACCCACCAGGTTGTTGGGCAGTGTTGAAATGAGATCAGACCCTCTCCTTCCAGAGTATGAAGCATCTTACTTAAATATTTAAGTCTTTTTAAGTCTCGTTTGATAGTCATTTTGAAAATTAAGCTTATAACTATTACTTTTGCATTCATTTTTCTCGTCATCAACTTTCAAAATCTTCAAACGAAGCTTTACTAGATGATAATCTGATTCATTTTGGTTTGGGATTTTGCCAGAACTCTCGGCCCGGTAAATCCAGCTTGGGATCGATGGTTCGAGGGGCCGAAAGATTCGAATCGATGCCGATGCCAATGCAGATGCTTGATTTTGTAACCATTCTGTTTGATAATATTTTTCTGGTTTTCACCAGAGTGTGATTGCTCATTGCCTATGAAAGCTCTATTTGTGAGCGGCTTTGGTTCAGTTGGTAATCTAATTGGTATAGAATATAGAGTGAGTTTTAATATATTTTTTCTTTTCTGGGAGAGAGAAATTCCAAAAAGTACTTTCAGAAAGAACACAAATGAGATACTTTTTCAACAAGTATTTTAAAATATTGTCTTCTAAATTTCGTGATGTTTAAGTGTTACAGGTTGAATATTATTTTTGAAATCTTCGAAAAATGATTAAAACAATTCCCAGAACTGTACACAATCCATGGTAACGTGTTGCAGTGAATATTTTGACCCTCTTTAGTTTGATCACTCTGTAAGAAAAGAGCAACATATTTTTAGTAAATGGTAAGTTTGATTGGCAACAATTTCTATTTATTGTAATTTAGTTTTCAAATTTTCGATCAAATTAGACGGAAAGAAAAGTTCATCTCTGAGCCAATTGCATATCAACTCTTACCTCATTTGGAATGAGAGAATTGCTCCATTTTCTTTTTTAAATTTAATACAACTCTCTGAAACCAAAATGTAATAGAAAGGGATGCATAAGCTGCTCCAAGACTAATATAAAATGAGACAATAGACGAGGAGGTTAACCACAAAGATTACAGAGTAAGAATGAAATCTCACTGGCAGTGAGTTCGTTATCAACTGGGTGCTTTACCA
Organism: Momordica charantia; assembly: GCF_013281855.1. Lineage (NCBI taxonomy): Eukaryota > Viridiplantae > Streptophyta > Magnoliopsida > Cucurbitales > Cucurbitaceae > Momordica > Momordica charantia. The sequence continues at coordinate 3,632,556 of NW_028275163.1, read as the reverse complement.
GTAACTCGCTGAGCAATCCACCCGAGACCATCGTATAGACCGTCTCCGGTGAGGGCAGAGCAGGCTTGGATGTGCCAGTCGTGATTCTTGATGCTGTGAAGTGAAAGGGCATCGGTGATTTCAACTGGGGTCATGGCATCCTTGAGATCCTGTTTGTTTGCAAAAACGAGCACCACAGATTGCTGAAGATCTTCGTGGCCAAGTAGTCCGAAGAGCTCATCTTTCATAATGGTGATTCTTGCTCTATCTGTACTGTCTATCACCACAATTACTGCATGGGTACCGCGATAATATGTTGCCCATGATGTCCTAAGCCTGTCTTGCCCACCAAGATCCCATACCTATAGAAAACATAGCCAAAAAAAGACAGGTTTAGTTACTCAGCATCAGAGGGAAAAGTTCAGTTTCGCCTTCCAAGATGAAAAATTGAGACGGGTTTTGTGCAAAGTTTATAATATATCTGGTCTTTGAATAAGCCAGTATATACTTTTCCAGATAAAACTCTGCTTTCCAGTTCCATTGTTTGGAAAACAAACCAGCCCAATTATGTGGAGAACTTACTCAAATCATTTTTTTTAATATTCGTGTCTCCGGACTAGCTTACGTACACCTCGACTAACCACTTGACCCTACTACGATAGGTTGACAAAAAAACTAATGGGATATTAAATCCAAGGTACGTGGTCATCGTGGTTTGAATCCATTTCTTCTTGACGGCTAAGTTACTCAAATCAATTATAAACCTAATCCACCCAAATTTCCCTTAAAAAAGCTGCAAATTGTGTGGGATTTCAGGAAGGTTCCGATAAAAGCTCTTTACGAAACATATCTTATCAAAGCCTGGGTTTTACAGAACTAGCCTCCAGGAAGATGACAAGGGAATATGTTGCTTTATACTATCACGCCTAATTTTGTATTTTGCACGCTAAGTTTCAAGTTTACAGACAACACACGCTTTACTATTTCTTGCGCACCACATTTTCGTTTCTATGGTTGAGTCGGGTAGTCTTTTGCATCTACCAAATACACCGACTCACAAAATCAAGGGGCAACAATACACCAACGAAGCCGTAGAGTTCAAGAATCACAGTGCAAAACCTTACAAACCAATGCTCGAATAGAATGCTAGAATAAAATTGATGCCGGAAAAGAATCCCCAATCGATGGAATGTGATGAGCAACAAACAAGGAGCATTCATAAACAAAATAGAATAAGAAGAAGGCAAAATACTGCACCTCGAATCGAATATTCTTGTACACAAGTTCTTCAACATTGCTTCCAACAGTAGGATGGGTAGTAACAACCTCTCCCAGGTGCAATTTGTAAAGAGTCGTCGTCTTTCCGGCATTATCCAGCCCTACGACCACGATCTTGTATTCTTTCGCCGGAAATAACATGAACCAGAATCTTGATATGAAAGCCCCCATCGTCTCCCAGAACAAGAGATAGATTAATCGCCTAACTATCCAAAAAGTGAAACAAATAAATTCCTCGTGCACAGCGACCTAGAAGTTCAATTCATGGAATTTTGATTGCGAAACAGAAGACGAATCGCCTAAATAGATACGAAAGCCTACTTAATTCGATCGGACGCTTGATAAATTACAGATCCAGATCCGGATTGTTTCAATAACAAAGAGGTTGAAATTGAATAGACAGTTATCGAACCTGAATAAATTGACGCCGAAAATCCGATTACGAAGCGCGAAGTACTGGAGCTTTGAACAAGAACCGATCGAAAAGTAGCAGAGAAAACCCTAATCGCGATTTAGAAATGAAATTTGAAGCTTTCAGAAAGAATATAAATTGGGGCAGCGATAAATATTTGTTGGCCAAGTTAAAAGGAGCTTCGGCGAAGGTGATCGTTTGATCCATCGTGGCGGCTGACGTATGCATCTTTATGGGTGCCCTGTGACATTAAATCCACTAATAAATCACAAATAATATTATTTTTTTCCATCTCATCTCAAGAATTACACCAAATCTACTAGTTCCGCAGTAATTTGATACATATCTTCTAATTAAAAGGTTTTGAGTTCTATGTCCCACCCCACATGTTTTATTGAAAAAAAAAATAATTACACACAAAATCTTTTTTTCCTTAAAAAGAAAAAGAGGAGAAAAAATTCGAAAGCTCATATATTTTTGCATGAGTAAAATTATATGTAATTCTTGAAATTTTTTATATCATCTAAATATTTTCGTACCATACATGTGTTTTAGAATTATATCGCTACACCGTTGAGGCATCTTGAGTTTGAAGGGTGTTAAGCATATTGATTCTCAAATTTTTAATTGTTATTTTAGATTATTCTTGTAATTTTGTCATTAATCTTAGTGGCTAAATAACTATTGAATAAAAATGTATATATATCTTTACTAAAATGTTTTTAAAAATATTTATGAAATTTGTAAAAGATGGAACCATTTTCCAAAAGATGGAGACGTTGGGCAATGAAGCATATCTATTTTCTTAATGGGCCTGATGGTTGGGTTGTTGGGCTCTAAATCTTACATGTTGGACTAAGATGTGGCCGAAGGCAAGCCCAAGGAAAGAGGGCCCTTTTCGACTCCCATATTCAAGCCCAGTTATAGCTTTATTAGACAAATGATGAAATATCGGCAGAATTCACACAAATAATAATATCTGTCGACTCGTAGATGCTAGAAAATAGTTCACATTTTTTAGACTGATTTTCAAAACTAATATAGTCGATCAAAAATAGACTATTCAAGCTCTAATATTCAATTTTTCAATTATTTTTTTTAGAACACATGGGAGCAAACTCACGACCTTTGGTTAAAAATATATACCAATTACGCTTTCTTTAATTCACTTTTTTTAATTAATCATGAGTAGTAGAGTATAAAAACTTACTAATCACTTATATTAAAAAAAAAAAAAACTTACCAATCACCTATTGATTTAACAATAGTAATCAACTTTTATATATATATATATATATATATATAGTAATCGTTGTTTGAATAATGTTATTCTTTAGGTTCAAACAAGAATGTGGAGATCGAAAATCTGACTTTTAAACGTATATACTAATAACTTAAACAACTGAATTATGCTCGGATCTACTATAATAATCATAGTTTATCATTGATGATGGTAGGTAAATCAATTCTTAAAAAAAAAATTATATATATATATATATATATATATATATATATAATTTCTCATTATTTAATTATTAAAGTATAAAATAAAAGATGTTTCTTGCACTAAAAAAAAGAGATTCCATATTTAAAAAAGTGAAATCCTTGCTCAAATACTTCCACAGATTCTTTTTCCGAGAAAAAGAGAGAAGAAAGTAGCAAAAAGTGAAATGTATTTTGGATTGTTGAAGAACAGAGGAGGCAAACTCTGCAGCCTCTGCCCAGCTCCCTCTCCCACACACAAATCGCTTCTCTCTCTATCAAACATTTTTTTTTCTTTCTTCCTCTCTTTATTCCTTTCTATCCCTCGCACTCCAAGGAACTCAAAAATCATACCTTATTTTTCCTTACAAGTTATGTCGTAACGCCTTGGAAAAAACAATGTTGAAAATATACTAGAAGAACTAATATGAATTTCATACTTAACGTTCACATTATGCTCGATAGCAATTCGTATCACTAACTTTCAAATCACGCCATTTAATTTAAGTTTTATCTAATCGGGTATCTCACCTATCGAAGCTATACTTCAAAGTTTAGGGATATTGGAAAATACGATCAAAGTCTCAAATCAGCTAAATAAATAAAAGTATTTGTACATGTTGGAAATTAAATTTAGAATTTAAACGGATAAGCCTAATAATAGTCTCGTAACGTTAAATATAGTGTAGGGACAGATGAATTACATCACATCACATCCAAAGTCTCATATACAATGGACCCAAGGTTTGATGCTCCAATTGGGTATGCTATGCAATGCAAGTTGTGGGATGTTGAAAGGAAAAGGTGTTGAGGGGTGACATTCAAACCCTACATTTTCATTTCCTCACTTGGCAAACCTTCATATGCTCTCTTCATTTTTCTTTCTTGTTTACTATTTAAGTACCCAATCATTTTTTTTTCAACCCCGCCATCCATGTTTATTATTTGCAGGCTCACTAAAACATCATATGGATTTACTAGATTTGTTTTCGAAAATTATTTTTCAGTTATGTGATTCAAACCGTGGAAACTCTTAAAATAACTTTTTTAATTTTTAAGAGTACCCCGATTTTGAATCTGAAACATTGAAATGCAGAATTAAAAAAATAATAATAAAATCTTTGATAAATATATTATTTTAAGTAATAGACTTATTTCATTTTTATAGAAATTCAACATGTAAAACATAATATATTATAAATTATATAATATTGTAGAATATTATATAATTTATTAACATATAAATTATTTTTAATATTGTAGACTAATAGTTATACAAAATTTATATTATATATGTTAATAAATTAATTGATAATGTTTTAGATTGAACTAAATATATAATTAGTAACTACCACTCGTTTACAAAAATATTACTACATATATCTTCAACTATTTTTTAAATTGAGATTCAACTTTCAAATATGTTATTATTGGAAAACAAAAATTCTGTGTTCTAAGAACAACAACCAAACACGCCTTTATTTATTTACATCTTCCATTCAATCCACACGTAGAGACCAAATCACAACTATTTTTTTTTTCGTTTTTTTTAGAAGTGTTGATTAGTCCTAAATCAAAATTGACCGTTATTGTCTATTAAAATCTCTTTGAAAAGTTGACTTTTTGGCAAGATTTTGTTTGATCTTGCCTGTGGTAAGTTTGATTTGTGATAGGAAAGAGAATATATGAAAACTTATAAACCTATGCCAAATTTTGATGGCAAAAGGATGGAAAAAAAATCCATTAGGTTAAACTTGTGAGCCTAATAATATAATTAATCTAATAAATTGCTGTAATGTTTGGATCCCAAAAAAAAAAAAAATTCCTCTCCATTGTGAAATTTGAACCATTTAAATAGCAGGACCCACTTTACAAATCGTATGGAGGACCAGAGTGGTCCATTTTAATACATAAAAATGGGGTATTTGGACCCTTCTTTGTTGCTAGTTTAAAATGAATGACCAAAGAATTGGAAGAGGAAATGGACAATGGTAAGAAAAGAAGAGAGAAAGCCAAGAAGAAGAGTCCTTAGAAAAGAGATGTTATTTTGTCATTGGGAGGAACAAAGCCAAAACCCATCATTTCATTTCATAATACACACATTAAATAGATTTCCTCATCAAACACCTTTATGTCTTCATCATATATATCTCTCTTTTTCTTTTATTGGATGAAGTAAGCTTTTTGTTTGCTGGGACACCAAGCTTGTTGCAATTGACACAGACAACACACAATATCTTCTTATCTTTCTCATTACACATCTCATCCCCAATTCTCAATAGCCCTACTTTTCTACCCCTTTTGATATGATATTTAAGTCTTCAAATGGAAGGTTTAATCTAAATATGCTACGTTTCTTTTTCATATTTGCGAGGGTTTGAGTACATCTCGATTTATCTCACAACACAATTTTTTGACGATCCAACTATGTTTGGTTGTCAAGAAAATTGGTAGAATGGTTAAGAATAATACTTACTTTTTGACTCTCTTGTTGACCAACATTATGTGTTTTTTTTTTTACTCAGAATTGATGTCGTCTTACTTACACCATATATATGTTCACTATATCTCGGAGGGAGGGGTGTTGACGGCTGCCCATTACTGTAACCGACGTTGCGGGACTTGTCCTTAGAATGGGGGACCCCAAATACGCACCACGTAGTGCTCGAATCGAGGAGGGTATTCCATTTGGCCACAAGCCCACTACGCCACCACCTGCCAGTGGTGACCATTATTATGTTTTTGTCGAGGAAATGTTGAAATGGGAGAGAGAGAATAAAATTTTCTTTTTTTATTCCGAAAAGAAAAATTATCCATACTTTTACTGTTTTCAACGGTCATAACCCACTAAACCAGTTCACGATAGGTCGAAAACGTTTAAAGGGTAGATCATCACTCAAAATAAATTTGACTAAAAAACGCAAATGCATATACATCTCATTCTTCTTGGATCTTTTTTTTAATCGAATATTAATAATATGGGTGTCATGTAATGTACCTCTAGACACAATACATGAGACTAAAAAAATTATCAAGATTTAGACATTCTCGAGTATGTAACAATTTTAATAACTCTGACCATATCAATAATGTGATAGCAAATCTAATTTTGTACGGATGAAATAAAATTGCACCAATTTTTTTTCCAAATCAGATTGATATCTTTATTACCTTTACCTCTAATTCCGCTCATCATTGGTGGAAAGGAAAAAAAAATTAATATGTTTTGGTTGGAATTATATTACCATAAATCCCTAATTAAATCTAAAGCATAGAAGTAATCAACAACAAGAACCGAATATTGTAGGACATGATTAAACAACATTATCTTTACAACTCCATTATGGATGTGCTTAAAGAATATGGCCATTTTACAATCTTCATTAACCCAAACCATATCTTATATATATAATTAATCCATTAAATCATTAACATTTTAATCTTTTTGTTTTAGTGGACCCATCACCCATGTGGGTTTGGCTTTTTCTAAATTTCCTTCTTTTTCCCAGACATAGTGATCAATTGCCCTTTATTATTATTCATTATTTATTATTATTTCATTATTTAGAGTGGTCTCACTTTTTTAAAGTACAATATATAGGGTGGGGATCGAACTCACAACCTCTTAATTGAAAAAATTATCGTTGAGCTATGCTCGAGTTAGTGGTCTCTCTTTTAATCTATATAGTAATTTAGATTTATTTTTTAAAATTTTTTTTAATTCTATTATAGCCTCTAAAATTTTAAATATTTGTTTAGCCTCTAAACTTTTATTAAAAATCAGTTTAATCCTAGTTGATTTCTTTTAAAAATTATTTAACAAGAATTTGACATAGACGTGCCTTTTAGTTATTTACTCGATAAATATATATCTAAATGAACAAATATTTGAAGTTATGTATAATTGGCTATGTTGATGCAAGATTCTAGACTAGGTGACACATTAGTACACGATTCGAGGTGAATTCTTGATCTATGAGTTGACTACATTGCAAAAAAGACCTAATTGCATCATGTGGTGCTCGGTAACATACACTCAAAACCTTAAATTAGAAGGTATGAGTTGGTGTCGAGCTGAACTTAGTTAGGTTAGTAAAGATCGTGTTTCACTGGGATGAACTCCACCTTTTTATATGAGAGCTTTGAGAAGCATTGTCCTGTCATTTTAGCATTTTGTACCTGACAATCTACGAATCTTCTATAGTCCGTATCTACGTCTTTAGGTTGGGGCATAGCCGAACTCTTACTTTAGGAGCATGTGGGATTGACTGATTACTCCTTATCTTCGATGTATTTGAATAGAGAGGACCGAACACATATTCTTTGACGAGAGGGCCACGTGGGGTGCTCTAATCTTACCCCTAATTCTAACCAGTTAATTACGAAATTTGGTGAAGATAAGATAAGATTTAAAAAAAAAAAACTGAAAAATTAAAAAAGGTTTAGTAGGTGAACAGATTGAGGAATGTTTTTATGGGTTTGACAAATAGAATTAGCCAATTGGAACAGTAATTTGGTTTTGGTGGTTGCATGGAAGACGACTTTCTTTACTATATTTGGTGGTAGCTTCTTGAGTGGCTAGTGGGATAGCAACGTCGATCTTTTGGACTTTAATGTCATTTTCAAATACATTATTTAATAAGTTTATTTTATTAAAAAATTTTAACATTTGTGACATATCCAGATAATTTCTAAATTGTGATTGGTGGATTGGGTTGGAATTTTTTTTGGTGAACTTTATTCATTATTTCATTTTCATTAATATTAAAAATTTTAGGTGGGAAAAAAAGAAATAAGGACCTTGTGGTTGTGGTAAGGTAGTTTTGTCTTTTAGTGTACAGCTAATTTAACTCTCCAACTAGAATAATGATATTCAAATTGAAAAACACATATTCTGAAATTTATAATATTCCACTTTTATATATATATATATATATTTTATTTTGTAATAGGGCGATTAAATATATGGTAGGCCAACGTTAAAACCTCTGAAGCATTTTGGATTTACAAGATTTTTTAACTCGAATTTTACTCCTCTTTGCATAAGAAAAATCATGGGAAAAAAAATTCATCTTTTACTATCGTAATTTACTGAGTTAATTTATACTCCAAGATTTTAATTTAACGAAATTCAATCTTAAATTTGAATAAGAGGTGAAATTAATATCTACGACTAGTTAAAATTTTAGGTCACGTGTGAGCTAGTAGTATATAATTTTGATTTTACAAATTATTTTTATAGGCGTTGTTACTGAATTCTGATCACGCAATGGACTAAATATAAGAAAGACTTGTAAAAAGAAAGACTTTGATGGAAAACGACACTCATCTACTTTAATTTTATTCCCACACTCTTAATTTTTTCTTCCCATTTGGAAAATTTCCAATCACATGGAAACATAGCCTATTATCATTTTCCATTTTATCCTTTCAATTTTACTTATTTTTAGATTTTTATTTTCCAATAAAAACAAAACAATGGAAGAGCAACTTTCATATCAACATTCATAGTTGTTTGGAGTACTTATTTGTCTATGTTATTAATATAGATTAAACCAACCACATAATTTCGTGCAGAAATCTTCTTTTCTAGATTTTATGATTGAGTCGATTTCAATCCTCAAATTATCATCAATAATTGCAAAATTTACTAAACTTTTTTGTGGATCTTGTAGTAATGTTATTGTTTTAAATGAGCTTTATTTCATTGTTTTAAACTATCCATACAGTTAACATATCAGCATTAAATAAAATCTTTGAAAAAAAAAAAGCAAATCGTAATAATATGCTTGAATTAGTTAATTAATTAATTCAAAGCACGTAATCTTCAATATTTATATATTACAGATAAGGTGAAACTATTGAAAGCTAGGTCCTTGAAAGCAACAGGAAGAAATTGGATGTAGTAGGCTAATCTTTTGAAATTGGACCAATTGGGTATTGAAAAAAGAAAGTATATTTTTTATTATTTGTTTATTTTTATTATGTGGTCCTTGGGTTGGATTAATGCAGGGAGAATAAGGTTTAAAGTACAAAAGATTAGAAAAATAGGGGTATAATGTCATGAAGGTAGGGCCTTTAAAATCCTAAAATAATTCTAATTCTTACCCACTAAAGGAAAAAAGATGGAAGAAAATACCCAACTTTTATTTTAGTTTATTTTTAAATAGGCATACATTTTTTTTTAATTTTTATTTTTGAGATTTTACCTTTTAAAAGTCATAAAAAAAAAAGGTAAATAGATTGTGAAATTGAAGGCATCTCAAAGTGTCCAAAAGCTAATGACAAGCCCATGTTCCCAAAAGCTTTAAAAAGAGAGAATGATGAGATTCAGAAAAAAAGAGTGAGAAATCAATAATTTCATTAGACATCACCAAAAGAAGTTCACTAAAGTGGCATCAATGGCTTTGTCCCCATTAGAGCCACAATACACCAAATTGCAAAACAACTCAACACACACAGTTTAGCAAAAGCAAAAATTTTACTAATCTTCCTTTCAAATCATTTTTTTCCATTTCAATCTTTGAGCTTTTGGAAAAAGAAAAGCAAACAAAGAAAAAGAAGCAAGCAACCAATATACTTTGGGCGAAAAAAAAAAAAAAAAACTTGAAAACTTGGGATGTGGGTTACTTGCTACATAATGTTGGTATTTGTTCAAAAGAAAAAAAAAATCTATACCTTTCAAAAGTACATGTAATAATCTAAGGGAATTTTGCAAATTTGTCGAATAAAACTTGCTACCATATTGGAAGAAATTCCATATCAACACATTGGGTGTGAAAGATCAACGACGTTGTTGACTCCCTTACTAGAAGGACAACAACACTTCACTCTGAGCATAACGTAACTTGTCTCTTTTTGACTTTATATTTAAGTTAGAAAATGAACTAGGATAATTGTCTGGCACGTAATACAAAAAATATATATATAAATGAAATTTTATTTTAACATTCATAAAACACTCTAATTTGATAGAATCTTCATTGTTAACAAAAATATTTAGTCTAAAAAGTTGAGCGTATGGTAATTTTCTGAAACACAGAGATTTATAATTTTAAAAATATAATTTATAATGACAGTAAGTAATTTCAACTAATTTTTACAAAAGGAAGAGGATCTCAAAGGTTATAATGGTGTACTTCATTAAAGCTCAAGCATTTGACTCAAAATTTTGTGCAGAAGTTTCAAAATCTTAAATGTCTATGTTTTGTTTTAAATGGAAATGTTGTGAAAAAGAATGAAAGAAATAAAATAGGTTTGTACTTCCCTATTTCAAACAGTTTTTACATGTTCATAGGAATGCTTTGGATTTATACTTTTTTTGTTTTTTAGTATAAATAAAAAATTATAAACAGTTGGAAAAAAAATTGTACTACATATTATAAAAAATACTCATGGGAACAAACTTATATACTAATTTTGTAGAGTTCAAAACAAATTAGATTCTTGCATTAATAAAAAAAACAATAAAACTAAACCAATTTCTAATACAACTTTTTAAAGGCTAAAGAAGTACATTTGAAATTTTAATGTATTAAAAAACAACCTTTCGAAAATTGGAAAATGAAACCTTGCTTAATTCTATTTCAATGAACAGATCTAAAATATATATAATCAGGGCTAAAACGAAATAAGTAAAAAAACGAGGGACCAAACTAAAAAGCTAAAACCGAGTATTTATTTCCTTACCATCCAAATCAAAAGATAAAAAAGGGAAAAAGGGAAAAGAAAAGCTTGTAAATGAAGGGGGCGGTGAAAAATGGTGGGTGAGGTAAAGTAAAGCCAAGGGAAGAAAATTTATTTTCTGTATACCGAACCGGGGCCCAACCGGACCCATGTCGCGGCCTGGATAAACCGGTCCCTAGTCTTGAGGAATGTTGACCGCTTATACGCAAAATGTGACCCGCCCTCACCCTATGCCTATGTCCTCTTTATAACGTTGTCCCTATTTTCTCTAATAATTCATCACATAACCCATACCAAAACCGTAGGTAGGGATGATTTTTGTTTCTTAACCATTATTTATTTTATAATTTAGGACACATCATCTCCATTGGACTAGTTTGTCTACTTCTCGACTTATCTCACGAGACAACTATATGACCCAACGATATTTACTTGTTAAGAAAATTGATATGATGTATTAAGCATAATACTTTATCTTGTGATTGTCATGCTTATCGTTTTTTAGAGTAAGAGAGAGGAATGTAGGAAGGAAGAGAGAAGAGAATTTTTTTTCCATTTTCTTCAAAAAGAAAAGAAAAATTTATCGTGTCTTGAATTAGATTTATTTCCTTTTAAGTCTTTTGCTCTGTTCACTGGTACCAACGATGATTAGACCAATCCATTGTGATTGGATAGGTTAAAATATTATATGTATCACTCAAACTCAAATGCATATACATCTTACTAAGCAACTAAAGACTTTACTTCGTCTTGTGAATCTTCTAACCAAACACTAACGTCATCACCTCTCAAAGTTTAAGGAGTTAGTTGATAGCGAATCTTTTTCATTTCCTTCACATGAGGTTGTAGTTTGAGTCGTGGTAATAAAGCTCTGGATAATATCACTCAAGTACGAATTGAAAACTTTGACCTATAAAAAAGATTATAAATATATTGGTTAGTTGAGCTATATCGAATCTAAATTCAAACTACATTTTAATTATTAAACTTTTGCACTTATTATAAAATAAATGTAGAAGTATACTTCAATTGATCAAATAATTCATATATTTTCTTATCAGGTCGTATATTTCCAAAGCATTACTTTTATTAAAAAAACATTTATTTTAAAGGTTAATGAGGTAGACCAACCGAAGAATTTCGCTCTAGGATGATGATTTAAAAAAATTTGAATTTGATGTACCTACATGATGATGAAAATGACTTTTCAACCAAATATTAAGAAAAAAGAAAAGAGAAAAAAGAAAAAAGAATTCAATATATGCTAAAACGAAACTAATTTGTTGAAGCTCTGAAGCTTCAACTATTGATGTACTTTTTTGATTTGTTACGAGAAACGAGAGTGTACAGAGAGAATTGATTTTAAAATTAAATGGGAAATGAGAATCTCTATAAAAAAATTTGCTTTCTCAACGTCTTCCTAAGAAAGAAGAAAATAAAAGAAAAAATATATATAATTTTAATTTTGGAGAGTGAAATTTTTTTGCTAACACCGTAAATTTTGCCCCGTTCTCGTCCCCACTTTCCCCACATCCGTAAAAGAAAAACTTTGGGGAAATGAAATTTGCGCATTTGCCACGATCGCTTTCGATATCCACGGAAAACGAGGGGCATCTCCCCGATATTCCATAATAGTGGAGGGGTGTATTTGTAATTTCAATGCTTTTCACTTCCTCCAATTAATTTATTAAATAAATTAAAAAAAAAAAAAAAACTACCCACCGCTTCGTCCACGCGACACGTCTCCCTATCTGGCCCATCTCCATGGACCCCAAAACTGCGTGCAATAATTGTCACGCGAGCAAACTGCCAATTTCAGGATAATTACTGCCATGTAGGACTCCACGTGGCTAATATCCTGCCCACTCAGCAACCCCTCTTCGCTCTTTCCCTTATAAAATCCCTCCGACCCGGTTTTCTCCCACTCCATTGCTCGCTGGACCACTTCTACAAACTCTCTCTGCACCAACCTAATCTCATCTTCTCCGGCGACCTCCTCGTCGGAAGATGATTTTTCCGACCACGCTCCCCTTCAGATCCGGACTTACTGTTTCCTTCTCCGATCATCGGCGTCACGTTTTTCACGAAAAACCCCTCAGATAAACCCTAACCCCCCTCTCCCCTTTTCCCTATTAACCAAGCTATTCCATTCTTGCTTCTTGCTCCACCATTTTTACGGGGGTTTCTTCTCCTCCGGACTCTGTGTGTGTATATATTTTGCTGGTGGTTTCTTTAATTCTCTTTTCAATTTCTGCGGGGATAATCTGAGTGTGGATGGATTAGTGGAACGGAAGGGCGACATTGATTCAGGAGCTGTAATTTTGTTCTTCCTTTTTGAGTTTGAAGTTTTGGAGTGGGAGATTCTGAATGTACATGCAATTTCTGATTTCTGCTTTGATTTGGTTTCTGTGAGTCTGTGAATTTCAATGCCAGTCCGTGTTTGTCGTCAGTCTCTGGAAATGAAGCAGCAGACAGGAGAGATTCAGTAAGCGTAGTCATAAGAGTTTCTTTTTCTTTTCTTCTTTTTTTAATTCGGGAGAGGAGATATTTTTTGTTTGTTTCTTCTCGGTCATGCCTTTTCCGATGAAGATCCAACCGATTGATATCGATACTCGGACGGCGAGGGAACAGATTCGGACCGACTCGGCGAAGCCTGTGTTCAAATCGCGGCTGAGGAGGCTTTTCGATCGGCCGTTTCCGAGCGTTCTGAGAATTTCTGCGGTAGAGAAGCCTATTGTTGGGGAACCAGCTCAGTTTAGCAGCAAAGATGGAGGCGGAGGCGGAGGCGGAGGGGTAGGGACTGAGTTCGAGCCGACCTCTGTTTGCTTAGATAAGATGGTGCAAAATTTCATCGAGGATAGCAACGAGAAGCAACCGGCGGCCGTCAAGTATGGCCGCAATCGCTGCAATTGCTTCAACGCCAACAGTAATGACAGCTCCGATGACGAATTTGATGTGTTTGGGGGTTTCGGTGAATCGATCACCTCCGGATCTTCTGGTGGTGATGCATGTGACATGCTCAAGGTAAATGCCTCCACATTCTTCATTCCCAAATCTCCATTTCCTTTCTTGCTCATGCGAAGAATACCTTTAACTGAAATTCCAAATTTCGGAATTCGAGCTTTTCCACAGTTTATTTGACAAACCAAACGACATTTTGTTACAGAGTTTAATTCCTTGCGCGAGCGTTACGGAGAGAAACCTTCTAGCAGACGCTTCGAAGATCGTCGAGAAGCATAACAAAATTCACAAACGAAAAGACGATTTGCGCAGAATCGTAACTGATGGCCTCTCTTCTCTCGGTTACAATTCCTCCATCTGCAGGTCCAAATGGGACAAATCCCCCTCTTTCCCAGCTGGTACACACTCTGAACCCTAATTTTCTTAGACGAATTTTCAATTTTCGATTTTCAATTTCCTGAATCCGATTTCAATTTCTGTTTTACAGGTGAATACGAATACGTGGATGTGTTTGTGGATGGAGAAAGATTGCTGATAGACATCGATTTCAGGTCCGAATTCGAGATAGCTCGTTCGACAGGAACGTACAAGGCGATTCTCCAGACGCTGCCTTGCGTCTTCGTCGGAAAATCGGATCGTCTCAGACAAATTGTTTCTATCGTATCGGAAGCCGCGAGACAGAGCTTGAAGAAGAAAGGTATGCACTTTCCGCCATGGCGGAAGGCCGAGTACGCGCTAGCGAAATGGCTCTCTCCTCCCACCAGAGCCGGCGATTCCCCCACCAAGGCTCCTCCAGAGCAGCCCCAACCCGAAGAAATCGAACCCCAAATCCACAACGATTCGCTCGTAACAGACACCGATTGTGGAGAATTCGAGTTGATCTTTGGCGAGGATGAGGAATCGGCGCCGAGCAACACCGTCCCCGGCGATCCCGAATCGCCGTCTTCGACGTCTTCAAGTTCCGGTCAAAATAAACGGCCGACGGGAACTGCTTCCCCGTGGCAACCCCCTGCGATCAAGCCAAAGAGCATGGATAAAGGAGCTAAGATAGTCACCGGATTAGCTTCCCTTCTCAAAGAGAAATCGTGAGGAAAAAAAAAAGTTTTGGATTTTTTTCCCTTTTTTTCTTTTTAACTTTCAGGATTAAAAAATATATATATGAACATAAAAAAATTATAATATATATTCCGATAAATACCTCATAATTTTAATTTTTGGCTCATTTGTTCGCTTTCGATTTTGTGTTAAAATAATGGCAAAACTGAAAAGAAGAAAAAATACATATTTGTTATTAAATATTAAACAAATAGAAATCAGAAATGTGTTGGTTTCCTGGAAGGGAAACAATATCCATTTACGGCAACGTTAGCCTTTTGCAATCTTGAAAAAAGAAATTAAAAAAATTCACATTTTTTAAGTTTTAAGCACACCATTTGAAAATTGTAAATAAGAGATGTTAAGGGGAAGTTTTGGAATAAAGTGAAAAGTTGGGGGGTAGAGGAGAATGGATGACGGCAGTCATCGTGGAGTCTCGAAGGGCGTGACGGTAAATGAACTCATTAGAACGGCGTGATATTCTCTCCCCTCTATCCTCGCGTTTCAGCTCTAATTAATTTAACTGCCCATCTTTCCGCCGTTTTGACCGTTTTACCCCTCCCTATTTCGAAAATCTTAAAAGTTCTGCCACTACTTTTTTTTTTCTTTATTTATTTAAATAAGGAAATCGAATTTGAATAATTGAAGTGCAGATTGCAGAAGCGGATCGGGTATCTTTTTTCTTTTTTATTTATTTTAATGGAAGGAAATAATTTGAAATTAAAAAAAAAAAGATGGGGGAAAAAGGAAGGGTTATAATGTCATATCATTGTATGTTATACTTTTGAGGGGAGTGGGTAGGGTCGGTTACTAAAGAGCTGAGAAGACAAGAACTATTTAAAGAAGGTGTGGGGTCCTTTATTTTCTTTTCTTTTTTTCTTTCTTAATAAATTTTTTCTTCTTTAATAATAATAATAATAATCATTATTATTATTGTACACTGCTGAAAGCAACCTTCCACCTACTACTTTTATTTTTTAAAAAAACTTTTTAAAATTTGGAGGTTGCTTGGGAAGGTGTAAACTTGATTTTTATCTATTCTCCTGAGCCACACGATATAAATAAATTAATTAGATTAAAATGTAAGAGAGAGGGATAAGGTGCAGGTGTCCTTTTAGTAATTTCCCTGTTCTTCTTTTTTTTTTTTAGCACGTGGATTATTTATTCCTTGGAATATGCTTTCTGGCTTTACTTTTATTTTTTCTGGTATATTTATATATTTTAAAATTTTAGTGGACACACTCCAAATATTTTACTAAGAAAGTGGGGGGAAAATTCGAAATTTTGTCGATCCCAAAAAAGTGATTAATCCAACAAAATTGTATTGACTCGGTACAATTTGGGTTGGTACTTTTTAAGTATATATGAGTTTGGCTGAGTTAACCCAAAAAAATATATATATATATTATTTTGAGTCGAAGTAGTTTGGTTGGAATTACTGCTTGAATTATATACATTTTTCTCGAACCTACCATGACTGATCAAATTTGAAAAATGAGATGCGGAATACTACTAAAAGTTTTCCAAACCTTTGTAGATTTTTCTTTTTCCTTTTTTAATTACAGAACGTGGTATCGAACCATCGACCTTTAAAATAGTATTAAGATATCTTATCTATTTGAGCTATACTTGTTATTTTTGAAGTTGTTTCAAGTTTATTGATATAATGTAAACATTGGTTATAATTTTTTTTTTGTATATAATAATAATTTATAGTTCTTTTATACAAAATTAGTAATATTTATAATTGTTTTTAAAATTTACAAGAACACAGCAAGACACTTCAAAGTGTCGAAACACTCTTAAATCTTTTCATGTCTAAAACACTTAAACCGTGTCGATCTCCATAAATTTTCAAAACAACTGGACAATACTACTTCTCATGCATTTATTTATTTATTTTGTATTACTTGAGGATATAGTAAAAATTCATTTGGAAATAGGGATGATAGAATAGGAATAAAAAATTCCCCATATAAAGCAGGTATAGTTGAGAAAAAAAAATGCACATATTGCATTTTACTCACCTAATTAGATCTCTAGTTATGGTTCTAAAAGAAATCATCACCTATGTTAGATTCTTTGTTGCTAATACCAATTACCAAGCACATGAAAATTTTCTTCATTAATCAATTTTTCTTATAAGTCATATTCTTTCGGATCTGATGTAAAAAAAAAGAAAAAAAAAATTATATATATATATATATATATATATATATATATATATATACCCATATAGATTCGTTGTGATTCATGCAATATATGAAGGATGCAGAATTGGGATGCCAAAATAGGCCATGAAGCTGCATACGATTATTCATTTATTCTTTTTATGCTATATAGAAAATGTTTACAAAAATTGACATATTATTATTACTATTATTATTTCAAAATCATTACGGTAGATGGAATTGTGTTGATATTATCTGAAGCATTTATTTTAGAATAAAGTAATAATAAACATGTTGGTACTTGGTTATGTAAAAATAAAATAAATAATAATAATAAGGAGATGGGCTCCTCAGAGTTTCGGCCTTATCCGATTATGATTGGACATGTCGGCCCAAACGTACTCTATATTCAAAGTGGTTATCCCTTTGAGTTTGGACTTTTCACTTCTCAAGTCGCTGTGCGACATGTGGTCCCTTAATCTTTTTTTTTAATTAAATTTTATTGTTTTTACTTTTTCTTTTCATATCTTTATTGTTACATTTTCTGTTGACACGTGTCCCCTTCTAATTTCATATATATTTTTTAATAAACGTTTTTATTCACAAATACGAAAATAAACGCGTTCAAATAGCTCGACAGTTAGCATGAAATGTCTTCGTAGAAGCTATAAAAAGGTGGGAAAAGATATATTCATATGTGAATTTTAGTTACATCAAACAGCTTCAATTTTCACTTTATTTTTTTAAAACAAAATTTATGCTTTTGGTACTGTTTTTTAATTATTAATTAATGAAATTTGCTATATTTTTCCATTGACCTGAAAAGTGTTCTTTGTGAAGAAAGTTTTCATAAATGCCCTTTCTCTAACTTACTACTAAAAGGGAAAAAAACAAAAAAAACCTCTTTAATTTGTACATAATTTTGAGTATTATCATTCCAAATGTCATGGTTCAATCTCTCACCTTATAATTATTGAACTATAAAAAATATTTGCAATCAAATTAATATAAAATTTTAAACTTAAATAAACTGCAGTTGAGGATAATATCGAAAATTATTGTGAATGAAAGGGCATATCCGGTAAATTCTGCATCGGAGCATGGTTTGGGTTACTTCCGAAGCCCATTAATTTGGGCCTTACAAAAATAGGTTCATGAATTGGGCCTCCGTATATTTATGGGCCCTTCGCGGTCCACTCATTAATCTTGGTGGGTGGCGGGTGGATTCATTCTGCTGTATCGATGCCCTAAATTTGATTTCCAGCTTCCGATTTGTTACCGGACCGGATCTCGTCGGATCGCCGTTGCCGAATCCGTCGAAGTTCAGTGGCAACAAAACGGGCGATGCAGAAGAGAGAGCAGAGCAAGTTGGGCGGAAATGTTGGTGGTGGCTCCGCGCCTCCGGCGAAGCGCGGCCGTCCATTCGGCAGTTCGAGCAGCAACGCCGCCGCTGCAGCCGCTGCCGAGACCTTGGCTCCATCGGCACACCTTGGCCCTTCTCTCCATGTTCATACTTCCTTCGCAGGTCAGTTAATTTCAGCCCTTTTCTTTTCTATTCATACTTTGCGGAAAATAAGCCGGAAGTTAAGTCTTCAATTTTGTAGTTCGAGACGATTCTTTGATTAAGTTCCTTTTTCTATCCCTAAAATTGATCGCTCGAGCAGATCAAAACAATAAAAGGATAGTGTTGGCTCTACAGAGTGGATTGAAGAGTGAATTGACGTGGGCATTGAACACTCTCACTCTGCTCTCCTTCAAAGAGAAGGATGATATGCGCAAAGACTCTACTCCCCTGGCTAAAATTCCCGGCCTTCTTGATGCTCTTCTACAAGTTGTATGTATTACATAACCCCTCTTAGTCATTTTCTAGCGCCTTCTGTTACTATGAACATATGATATCGAGCATCCTATTGGGGGATTTTATTGTCCTACTGTGTTCCATTTTTCTCATAGTATATAATTTTGAAAGTGGCAAAATTAGAATTGTGATTGTAATTGTTCGAGTGTTCAAGTAAATCCCGAGATAAAGGATATTATGATGTTACGTCAAGCAGATCGATGACTGGCGTGATATAGCGCTTCCAAGGGATCTTGTAAAGAAGCCAAGGGTGAGAACATTAGGTGCAAATTCTTCTGTAACGGGATTTGGGAATGAATTTGAGGCATTGGGCTCGAACGGGTATGTGTAAAATGATTATTTGCTATTGTTTCATTTGTTCTCAATGTATTACATTGCATTGTTTACTGAATATTAATTCTAAATAGAGCATAAATTTTGCCTGGCAGCCTGAGACCTGGTTCTTCAGTTCCAGAGACAATGAGTCATGCTCCGAAACCATCTCCTCGACATTGGTGGCTTGATGAAGATGGTCTATTTAATCTGGATGACGAAGGACGAGCAGAAAGACAGCAGTGTGCTGTTTCTGCCTCAAATATCATTCGAAACTTTTCTTTCATGCCAGAGAATGAAGTTATTATGGCCCAACATCGACATACTTTGGAAACAGTGTTTCAGTGTATAGAAGATCATATTACAGGTGAGAAGTTTATAAGTTTATGACCCTATGAGCAGTGCTTTTAGAGTTTGACGACATGTCCCTTTGCATAGGAATATATGATGAAAGAGTTTCATGTAGACAATTTCGTTTCATCAGCATAGAATGTCGCGTTTGAAGTCTTAAGTGTTTACACGTGTACTGTTGTCTAGAATACGTCTGAAAGCTCTAATTGTTGACAGAGGATGAGGAACTTGTCACAAACACCCTAGAGACAATTGTGAATTTAGCTCCGTTGCTAGATCTTCGTATCTTTAGCTCATCGAAACCATCCTACATCAAAATAACGTAAGAACTTTGATCTACTATGATCTTTTAGGCTCATCTGATTGCTGATTTCATGCTAATAATTGTGCTTCATATTTTTTACCAGTGAGAAACGAGCAGGTGAAGCCATCATGGGAATGCTGGGATCCTCTGTCAAAGTTTGGCACTGTGCTGCCGCAGAATTACTTGGACGATTAATAATAAATCCTGATAATGAGCCTTTCCTTCTTCCCTTTGTTCCCCAGGTCTGTCTCCGGTAAACCCATATAGCTCACTATCTTCTTTTCCATCATGATGCATGCCAGACCATAACAAGGTTTTATTGAATTCTATTAGATACACAAGCGTTTAGTCGACCTTATGAGCATCCCAGCATTAGATGCACAAGCAGCAGCTGTTGGTGCACTGTATAACCTCGTCGAAGTTAACATGGACTGCAGAATAAAGCTAGCAAGTGAGCGATGGTAATTATCGACTTCTTTATAAAGAGCCATATAAACCTCTAGTTCTTTCCTAAATATTTTTGCTGTTTTCTCCTCATCCTTCAACTTAGGGCAATCGACCGGCTTCTTAAAGTAATCAAGACACCTCATCCAGTTCCAGAAATATGCAGGAAGGCCGCAATGATATTGGAGAGTCTTGTATCTGAGCCGCAGAACAGGGCTCTACTTCTAGTATACGAAAATGCATTTGCAGAAATACTCTTTTCAGATGGCAGATATTCTGATACGTTTGCGAGGATATTGTATGAACTAACATCGAGACCTAACAATAAAGTTGCTGCTGCTCAAGGAGTATGGGGCATGTGATCTGTAGTACCCTACCATCAATCGTTGTATTCATCTATGATCGAGATGACTAGTACTCAGCTACCGAATCAAGTGAAGAACTCGAACTTCATCATTACTATAAAATGTAAATATTAGCTTATTGGGGTATCAAATTCGAGCTATTGCACCTGCGGAGTCCGTATTTCTCAGTCATTTGTACTGCTCATTTTGTAATTTGTTTCTATTTTCATGCTAGAGTGCTCAATATCTATGGTTGATTGCTAACATTGATATGTGAAATATCATTTATAACTGGACCACTTAGTGTAGGTAGGATTTGTAATTTTTAACATTGACATTAGGGGTATAAATTTTAATAAAATAGGTCATTTTTATAGTAATTTTTTCATGGTTATTTTTATAGATCTTGTATAAAAACTATTTCCTGGAATCTCGTAAATCATATTTTTTTTGATATCTATAAGTTGACTGTTTACACATCCTCTTTTTGTCTTTGCTTACGGAAAAGGGCAGACAAATGGTAATGGTTGGAACTTGTCATTATCGCCTTGAGATTTGCATGTGGAACATATAAAGTAGGTTTACATTTATCAACTTTATCAACTTCTAAATGTATTCTATTTTGGTATGTATATTTCAAATTGTGTTGGTTTGGTGGTTGAACTATTATAAAAATCTACTCTTTGTTTGTTTTTTTGTTTTTTTTTTGTTTTTCTATATATTTGGATTAACTTACGTGAATTTATTAATAAATTATAGAAATTAGAAGACAACTGAACTAAATGACATTAAAATTTTCTACTAAAAAAATAATGCAGGTTCTCTTTTTTATGTCTTGACTTGATATTCAACCTTCCCAGCGAACTTATTTTTGTTGTTTCGAAAGAGTTTCTTTCAACTACAATATGAACAAGTTGGCCTACAATATGACGGTCAAATCTGTGAAGGAGTTTTTTACGATTATGTATATTTTTCACTATCTTTTTTGGCTGGTGTTATTAGCTGAGCTATAAATTATCCATGTAGCATGATTTTAGTGAGAGTAAAAAAGGGAACCATAAAAGAGTATAACAATCTAAAGTAAAAAATAAAACAATGGGTCCAGAAATTGACTGAATATCACACTTCCTTCTTTTCTTTTTTTAAGAAAAACAACCATAAGCTACTAATATGAACAACAAAGACAGAGAACATTAATATTTAAAAAAGAAAAAAAAAAGTTGCCCATATTAACTAAAGTTGGGTATCCACTTTAATCAATTCATTTAACCAACAATAATGGCCTCCCTCAAAAGAATTATTTAGAAATTAGTATCAACGGCCTCAATGGGGGCCACTTTGGGGACCTCAACAGGGAACTGATGAATCTCGTCCATCCAAGGGTTCTTCTCGTTGGCCGGATCGACGGTCCTGAGGGCCCGCCAGACGGCGCTGTTGCACTTGAAACCCGACCCGAAAGCAATCTGCCAGGTCCGATCCCCTTTCCGGATCCTGCCCTTGGCCTCGGCGTAGGCCAATTCGTACCACAGAGAACTGCTCGAAGTGTTCCCAAATCTGTTGAGCGTCATTCTCGATGGCTCCATGTGCCACTCGCTCAGATCCAAATTCTTCTCCAATTCGTCGAGCACCGCCCTCCCCCCGGCGTGGATGCAGAAATGCTCGAACGCCAGCTTGAAATCCGGGATGTACGGCTTTATTTTCTTCATCTTCAGGATCTTCTTCGCCACCAGCGTCGCGAAGAACAGCAGCTGCTCCGACATCGGCAGCACCAGCGGGCCCAGCGTCGTGATGTTCGTCTTCAGCGCCTCGCCGGCCACCGCCATCAGATCCTTCGACAGCCGCACCCCCACGCGCTCCGTCTCGTCCTCCTGCTGGAACACGCAGTTGTAGCACTTGTCGTCCGCGCCCTTGTGGGTCCGCACCGTGTGGATCAGTTGGTACTTGGACCGCCGCCGGTCGCCCGGCCGGTTCGACAGCAGGATGGCCGCGCCGCCCATCCGGAACAGGCAATTCGACACCAGCATCGACCGGTCGTTGCCGAAGTACCAATTCAGAGTGATGTTCTCCATGCTCACCACTAGGGCATAAGAATTTGGGTGCACCTGTTTTTTCAATTCAAAAGTTAATAAAAATAAATGATTCATTTGTAATTAATTGATTAAATGCTGATTTATTCATTTATAAGAATGTGAATTACCTCCCATTACTTAAAATCATTTACGAGAGAGTGATTAAGATTTTCTATCTTTAAACTCGTTATATATATATAGAAATTATATGTCCGACATTAATTGAAACTTGTATTGGCGAAAAGAGCACGCTAAATCTAGCAAAAAATAAATGGCTCTTTATTCCTCATTAAAAAAAAAGGTAAATAAAACACTGGACGGCGTAAAGTTCTTTAAGGCACCCACCCAACGTTAGTAAATTTTGTGTACAACTTTGACCTTCAGACTCATTAATTATATGAACTTTTCAAAATAATAATAATAATAATAATATTATTATTATTATTATTATTATTAAGAAAAATATGAGATATTTAAAGAAAAAATCACAGCGGCAAATATCTTAGTAATTTTACTTCTCATTTCGTTCATGGAAAACTCAAATAAATTAACACAAACACAAAATAAAAAAGTTACCTTTTTTCCACAAATAGTTTTAAATACTTTTTTTCCTTAATTTTTTTTTAAAATTAACTCCAATCTTCCAAAAAAAAAAGTAGAAAAAAAAATATGTTTTGCAAAGAGAAAGGAATAATACTCCTCGGTCTCTCTTAATTATCAATTTTAAATAAAACTTGTAGTAAGTATCTATTACTTGCCACCCTAAAAAAATGACAACTAAAAGGTCATAAATGCAGATAGAAGATGAAGAGAAACTATGATAAATAGCTACAAATTTTTTTAGAAAATATTCGGTCGTGATTGGTTATGACCTATTTCTACGCTTAACCTCATAAAAAAATTGACCATTTTTAAATTTTTTTTAATATTTTTATCGCTTAGTTTCAAACATTAAATTTAATAAGGGTCTTTTAATGGGGGAAAATACTTGCTCTAAGGAGGGATCTTGTCCATCCGACCGTTAAATATTTGACAACTAGTATAAAAACAAAAAAGTGTTTTCAAGAAGTAACAAGTCGTCAAATATTTAATAATGGTTGTATCGGTGAGGTGCTATGAAACGTAAATTTGATCGACTAGTGAGGGAGAGAGAAGAGGGAAACCTGCAAGAGTTGCTT
The DNA here is from genome assembly GCF_013281855.1 of Momordica charantia. Classification (NCBI taxonomy): domain Eukaryota; kingdom Viridiplantae; phylum Streptophyta; class Magnoliopsida; order Cucurbitales; family Cucurbitaceae; genus Momordica; species Momordica charantia. Next base: position 3,608,632 of record NW_028275163.1, on the reverse strand, counting down.
AGCAAGATCAATGGAGATGAGGCCAGCGCTGCAGCCCATGCCACCAAGATTATAGCTCAGAACATTCCCTCTAAGCTTATAATGGTTGACAATCATGGCGGACAGAGACGGCGTGGGATTAAACAAGCTACAATTCACCACCAGAATCCCAATGTCCTTAGCCTTCACTCCCGTCTTCCCGAGCAGCTCATCAATGGCGCCGAACATCACCTCCTCCGCCTCCTTCCGCGCCTCCGCCATACAAGGATTCGGCGGCACCCGCATCACCGCCTCCGGCAGATACGTCTTCTCCCCGAGACCCGACCGCTCCAGAATCTTCTTCTGGAACCCCAAATTCTGGTCCGTGAAGCTCCCGGTGAGCTCGGAGCGGCCCAGAAACGTGCCCCGCCCGCACATCCGGGCCGGGTCGGGCTTGTAGCAGGAGAAATTCAGAAGGTAGATCTTCCGGGGACGTGTCATGACGTAGAGAGTGGCCAGAAAGACGATGAGCGAAGAACAGAGCGTGAGGGAGACGAGATTGAGGCGGAGATGGTCGTTCCAGAGACGGACGAAATCGTGGAACTGGAGAGTGGAGAGATGGGCGGAGGCGGCGGCGAGGAGCGGGAGGAGGAGGAGGTACATGGCGTTGGAGATCAGGTAGTGGTAGCCGAGCTTGACATATTTGAGCCTGACGGACAAGAGGAAATTGGGGAGGTCCGCCATTGGAGCAGAGGAAACAGAGGAAATTGAAATTGAAATTGGAATTGGAATTGAAGTTGAAGTTGAAATGGGGGATCGGAGAATTTAAAAAGGGGGGCGAAAAGTGTGAAGGGGGGAGAGGGAGGGGGGAGGATGCAACTACCCCAACGAACTTTTAATTGTGAAGGGCATTCAATTTGCCAACCGAGACAGGACTGTCTCCACTCTCCAAAACTCTTGCCATGGGAAACCCAACTAATAATAATAATAATAATAATGCTACACAATAAATACGTGGCATACCCTGTGACATACTTCACTTGGTTAATGTACATATCCTTGAACGAAAAAAGAGTTTCACTACTGTAAGAGTGTTGTACTTCCTTTATACACGCTATGATTTTATCTTTATAAATATTTTTTTTATGTCGAAGATTGATGAACCCGACATCGAATTTAGTACGATGTTGACATGGCAAGCAATGAATGAAGGAGTATCCATGCTCGAATATTACCATATATTTTCTTTTAAGACCAAACGGTTGGAAGTTTGATCCTCGCCTTCACGTGTTGTTGAACTTTTTTAAAATAAAATGGTGGATTACAAGTTTAGTCTCTAAAACGTTAATTTGGTTGAGATGTATATTTTTTATCAAGGAAAAATTTCAGCTCTACGAGAATACTCTACATTCTTTTGTTTAAACTAAGTAAAATGCTTGCGTCGATTTTAATAATACAATGCTGAGTAGGAGTAGTAAATGGAAGGAGTCTTGATGCTGTAATACCGTAAATTTTTCCCTTAACTAAAAGGAAAAATAAAAAAAGATGAATTACAAAGTTAGTCTCTGAACTTTTAGTTTGATAAGTCTCAACTTTAAAATTTGACTAATAAGTCTCTCAACTTTCAAATTATCTTTTACATTTATGGACCTATTAAACACAAATTTGAAAGTCTGAGTAATTTTTAAAGTACAAGGACCTATTAGAAATAAAATTTAAAACTTAGAATTTTATACTTTGAAGATCAATGATCTATTAGACACAATTTTAAAAATAGACCTTGTAACTTAAAATAGAAAAAAAATTTAATTTATATATTTTTCTTAGCATTTATATAAAAAGCATAAATAAAATTTGTATTTTTTTTAAAACTTACACTTATTCTAAATCAAATGCAAATCAAACATAAAAAGTCGCATTTATTCTCTGTTTGAAGAAGAAAATGAAAGATTATGATTTTTTAATAAATTTATGTTTTGTAATTATTGCAATGAAACACAGAAAAATCACATCTTGTTATGGTTACGCATTCGAAATTTTAATATGAGGAACTACTCTAACAAAATTTGAGAAATTATTGCAATTAAAACTTAGTAGTTATAACCCAGTAACTATAATAAAATTTGACTGAATTGGAGGGGAAAAAAAAAAGGAAAATCTGTAATTGTCTACTTTCAAAATTTATTTTGGTCTTCATATTTATTAAAAATATATTTTTGATCTTTATATTTTCAGTTTTGTCTATTATAATTTCTGTACCGTCGAAATATCTATTTTAGTGTCTATAGACTATACAATTAAAAAGTAAATTTGTTAGTAAATTCATTTTCTTTTTAATCTCTCAACTTGATGCTATACTCAATAAATTTCTTGAAATGTAGTCATAATTTTGTATTAAATTATTTTCTTTGTTAGTATAAAATTTGTGTTAAATTTTTTTAAACAATGACTAAAATTGCAACTTAAAAAAATATATAGATTAAAATAGACATCTTGAATAATAGTTAAAGGGACAAAATTAAAGTAGACATTTTAAAAATACGAATATCAAAATGAATCAAAATAGGTAGTAATTTAATTTAAGCCTATACGCCAATTACTACACTTTGGGAAAAAAAATCTTTATTTAAGAAAAAAGAAATAATTTCTCAGATTAAAATTTTGTACTACTGTAACAATCCTGTTTTCTGTTACGTTCCAAAATGATATTGATCTTCCGAAAAAAAGGGAGAGAATAATAATAATTTTCTTATATAAAAAAAGAATAATAATACATGATGTCAAACATAGGAATAAATTTTGCAATTTGAGAGGACTTTTGAAAAAAATAAAAAAATAAAAATTCCACTTGGAGCTAATTTTCTTTTAACTTTACGGAATTGTTGCCTCGAGATTAATTTTTAAATATACATTATGTTAAATATACGAATAATTTTTCTTAAGTGCCCCTAATTGTCGAATTATAATCTCGAGATTATTATTATTATTTGGAAATGAGAAATATGTAAATATTGAACGATTTTTTTTCTTTTTTTTGGCTCAGCTACTTCTAACTGTGCGATTTGTCGGATGGTATTGCTGATGTGGTCAAATTTTAGTGGTCAAAAAGCAATACCGTACGTTGGTAAACTACGCGTCGGCCATTAGATGGAAAGTGTAGAGTGGATTGCCAAATCTTACATATTTAATCACCTCATTTTCTTATTCTCAGGTATCAAATTTTTTTTTTTTAATTTTAAATCATAAGTTTGAATGGTAAAATGAGAATAACTCGACGGTAATTGACATATATCTCAAATCAATAGATTATGAACTCGATCCCCACCTCACATATTGTACTAAAAAGAATAGGCATATGATAAATTTAATATGTATTTAAAAAAAATATCTCAACCTTTTATTTATTTTTAAATATAAACATAAGTTTAGACATTATTATTTTTAAGTTTGAGTTTGGTTTGTATTAGGTCTTTTTTTTTTTCAAACATGTTTATTTTATATTATTTATGTAAATATCTCAAAGACTTTTAGATAATAATGAGTAATGTAATTATGTAATTATCTTATCATGCAATTAATGAAGAAATAAAATGAATAGAGGCATATTTTATCAATAAAAATTAATTTTTATAATTTAAAGAGTCGAACTTAACCACCCAACTTCTGGATATGACCAAAACGTTCATATTTAGACACAAACTTCCAAGTCAGTACTCTCTAGTCTCTAACTTCTCAAGCTTCATATATTTCCATTTTTCCGCATACTAAATATTCCCTTAATGTGCTTCTAATTTTAAAAAATATACAAATTTTCATAAAACAACAACAATCAGATACCATTGTACCATCTTTCTTTCTTTGCCGAAGCATTAAAGATATAAATAACATCACCTTTATTTTTCCCTCTTTTAAACTTAACTTGTTGATGACGTTATCCAGCGGGTCTATGCATCTTTTGATAGGGCTATGAGATAAGTCAATCTACAGCATACCTCGAACCAATACGGTATTCTGTTTAATGTCCTCTGACGGTGAAGTTAGTAAATCAGAAGAGATGATGAAAACGGAGAGCGCATTGAGCATTGAGTGATAGATTCTAGACTTACCTTGTGAGGTGGGGTCTTATCTCTTTTATAGGTGTCAAGGCCGATTAGAGAGAAAGTCTTGTTAAGGATCCCACATTGAAAAGATAAGATATCTAACAAAGGTTTATAGTATAAGTGGATACTTCTCTCGTTACCAATTAGATTTGAGATAAAATACCTATGAATATTAATATGGTATCAAAATCCAAAAATTCAAACGAGTATCCAATGAAAAAATAGGGACATCTAAATTGGGACACCACTCCCAAATTGATACACAGTTGTAGGGTACCTAATTTAATTTGAGATTTTATTTAAATGGGTATGCAATTTAAATATGTCTAGCCAACCCATTCAATTTTGCTAGGTGGGGAAATATCTATTTCTTTTCTACAGTAAAAAAATATCCTATTTATTAACCTACATATCCATGATTGGGGGATTGATGATATTATTAAAAGTAAATCTTTTATAAGCTTGAAATTTATTTAGTGTTCATATTATAGTATGAATGATATGATTGATATAAATGGTTTGATATTCATCTTTATTTATGATGCAATTTTTTTTCTCTTGTAATATAGTAAAAATATATCTCTCATAAATAATGCTATTTTTTAAAAAATATTTTATATATAAATATACATCCAGATAATTGGTTGGAGTTGAATTGAAATGGATTCCAACTTTTGATTTTAATTGAAGGTGTCCTTATCAATTTAATTTGAGTGTGTCCTACGCATTGCCTCCATATGTCTCACCTTAATTAACATCAAATTAAATGCATCTCTCTCCCCGTCTTTCTAATTATGTGTTAATAATATTAATTGAATGGGATTAGGAAACAAGTGTGATTAAGAGGATTAATAGGGTTCTTTTCTCCTTTCTTTAGGAAATAGCAATAGGGTGTTATTTGTTAATCCTTAAAGGTCAGATATATCAACCTCTTAGTGCGAATCCTACTCCTACTCCTATGTGCTATTACAATGTAATATCATAAAAAAATTGACTTAGATACTCACAAATATAAATAATAATAATAAATATATTATCGGTGGATCTTTTCTCTAAATAAGATTAAAGAACAAAAATAGTTACTTATCATGAAAAAGAAATCAAATAATTAGGAAATAATACTTTTCCATGATAATTACTTAACTTTTAAAATTTAAAATTAAAGACTTATTTTCTCTTTATTTATATATTTTTCTCTCCTATTTATAAAAAAAAATATAACTTTGGTCAACTTGAGATATCTGTTGATCAATCAAAAAGTAAGTATAATTCATAATTAGGTTCGAAGATGCCAACATGAACTTAACTCAATAGGAATAGATACCTGTCTCTGAAAATTTCCAACCAAATCTTTCAAGAGTGATCAATCGAGGAACCATCTTAGTTTGACAAAATTGTGTTGGACATTATCTCTGCAATATGTCTTTGCACAACTGACAAATCGATACAGCAGAGTCTCATATCTACACATTAAGCTCAGCTCAACACAATCCAGTCTCGTTACTTGAGTTAAGCACCAAAGTATTTTCGGCATAACACCACACCGGTGTTGTTACAAAGTTTGCTCTTTAATTTAATTTGTAGCAAATTGAAGAGAGTGAGAGAGAGAGAGAGAGAGAGAAAAAGTGGTCAAAGTTGGGGTGTGAAAAGAAGGGTGGAGGACGGCGAGAGGGTATGGAATCCCATACGACACGAAGGTTGCTGGGTTTGACTTTTGATACACGTAGACTTTGTCCCACGAACGTAATTGGCGTGTCCAATCCAAACATACAATTAATTTGTGACAACTGTTACTTCTAATTTCTAAGTACAACCCCCATTTCTAATTTCTATTTCCTAAATATTAATTGCTCCTACTCTAAACTTCCAACCAATAGCCCACCAATTTATTCTCCTTCCTTCTTTTACGCACCCCAAAATTGAGCTACCTCCTCCAAATTCGCTTTTTTTTTTTATCCACGAGTATCTAATCTCTTTATCTTATGATGATAACCGTCTGATTCTGCAACATTTGATAACGGAAAATACAGAAATTACTAATTCTTAACCTAGGTTATCATCATGGATTTGAACTCCTTTGGATCAATGAGTCATCCATCAGGGTTATTTCCTTTTACTTTTCCACCCTAACATCTTCCCTAATTTTATCCGATTCATCTATTTACCTTTTATAATTTAAAAGAGTTTTAACCACATTCATAAGTTTTACGTTATACATTTTTATTTTGTTCTATTTTGTTGGCATAAACTTCCTTCCTTTGAGATCGAATGTTCAATTTCTCGTATTCTCAAATTGTTGTATTAAAAAAAAATGGTTAATAGCCAACCTTAATATAGTCCAATGAAGTAAGTCACCTATGTCTGACTAGAAAGTCGTGAGTTCGAATTCTCCCACCCCCACATGTTGTACTAAAAAAAACTTAACTAGTTAACACATTGTAACCTTGGCTAGAATGTTAGAGGATCAAATCCTCACATCCACATATTGTTGAAAGAAAAAAAAGACGTTATATATCAATTAGATGAAGCTTTTTTTTAGTGTCAGGTCAGGGAAACTTTTTATATTACTCCCCTTCATTATTGTTCGCGACAACAACATTAAAAAAAATTATGGGAAATTCAACAACATTTAAGAATTATTTATTAAGTAAATTTATTAATGTAAAACTATACTAATACAACCAAAAATATAATTTGATAGAATATTTCTTTTAGTTAAGTAATAAAGTGCTTTCTTTTTATCATTTTATTACTTTTGAATTATATTTGTAATAAGAAAGAAGTATATACATATCTTATTTATTTTACCTTTTAACTTATACTATTGGTGTTATTGTATTTTAGAGAAAGGGTTGCTTAATTTAAGCAAAAAGTTGGAGAAGTTAGAGAAGAATTGAGGACTACACGAAATGGGTCTCTCATCACTCACTTTTATTAACTTCTAGAATTGTACAAGGCATGATTGTGAAGTTCTAACCACAATATTGTCGCATATACCAAAGCAAAAGATATGGAAAAACTTCTTCTGATTTTTTAAAATTTAGATAACTATATGGTTTTGAAGTTAAAATGAGGATAGTTCAGTGGTAATTGACATATATCTCCAATCAAGAGAGCACATAATTATAATTATTATTATAACGTTGAACTAGGATTTAGATTAGCTCTATTTCATTATAATTCATTAATAATATTGTTAAATGTGACAACTGCTATATTCCTCGTAAGAATTTCATCCTTTCCGTGTTTTTTTCTGGAATGCAATACAAAAATTACATTAAAAAAGTCAAAGCAAACATAACTGAGTATTAATTGACATATATCTCTTATAAAAAATTATGAGTTTGAAAATCTATTCTTACCTATTAAAAGAAATTACATTAAAAACTTTACTTTTAATAGATAAAATGTTCTCAATCCAACTCTAGAATGAACAGTATGAAATATATAAGGACTAAAAGTTGAATTTTTTAAAACGTTGAAAACAAAATTGTATTGTTAACATATTTATAACGTAGTTATCCTATGAAGATTTTGGTCCCATGTATGGGGATTAATGTCAACTTGAAAAAAGTGGGTCATAACAGTTGCCTAAAAATAAGTAGTGATAAATTCGATAAAGTCGGTGACTTAGAAATTATTTAATGTCAATAGCATCTTTCTTCATCTACTTCACTGAATCAAATAAAAGATGAAAAAAAGATCAAAGCGAGCATACATCAACAGTAATTGACATATACCTCAAATCAAAATGTTGTAAGTTCGATCCCCATCCCATATGTTGTACTAATTGCAAATGCGGTAAATATAGCCAAAACAAAAAACAGAATAAAACAAAAACAAAAATTCAACCCAAACTGTAGTTAAAAAATAGTCTTGAAACATCTATCAATCTATTAATGATAGACATTTATCATCGCTATACCATATTATTAACAAGCATCTATTACTAGTAACGACTATCACTAATAGACTAATAAACGTAAAAGGAGCGATATATGAGAACAAAAAAACAACTACATTGAAATGTCTAAATAATCATGGGAAATTTTTTTAAAAGATTGTCTTATTTTCAAAATATTGCTATATTTACAAATATGACAACTTTTCTGCCATTAAAATTTTTTCAAATTTAATAAGTATTTTTAAAAAATGTTACGACTTCCCGTTTTTGTTCAATGCAGCGTTTTTTGGTGTTTCATATTAATTTAAAATTGAGATTGGCTTTTAAAAATGTTACAATTCCTCGTTTTGTTCAATGTAGCATAAGTATGCCATTTTTTTGTGCTTTATATTAATTTAAAATTGAGATTGATTTATGAATATTTATTCATGTCATTTATGTAGATGCTTAAGAAAATACAATATTAATTAAACATAATAAAAAAATAGACCAATGGGAAACCACAAGTTGAGCTTATTTCAATGAGTTGAGGCACTTGTCTCTAACTATAAAATCGTGAGTTGGAATCCCCACCCTCACATGTTAAGTATGTACTCTCGAGGTATTAGAAAAGTTTAAGACAAAAATAGTTACGTTCTTAAAGGTTTCACAATTAAAAATTGACATTTAAAAAATTCATATACCGTAACAAAATTTAATATATATATATATGTGTGTGTTTTTTTTTAAGAGCTATTAATATTTCATACTTCGTTTCTAAATATCCATTATCCCATTATTGAAATTCTTGTATTAGACATGAGAAAAAGAAAGAGATGAAAGTTAGGGAATTAATTGAAAGCCCAAGTCCAAGTGTCCAACACAACATTTACCTACTTTCTAATTAATTAATTTAAAAATTAATGCAATATAAATAAAATAGACGCATATCAGTCACCTCCCATCCAACGTTTTTTTTTTCTTTTTTTAATAATTGGAAGACGACTTTTATTTGCATTAATTATAATTATTATTTGCGAAAAGCTTTAATAAAAGATGACTGATCCCTTAACATACAGGAAATAATAATATGTCACGTTTCCATTAAAACTCTGAAATTTAATTTTGGAAGGTCAGTTTGGTCACCCTCTTCCAACCTGTTTGGAGAGAGAATACCCTGGACACGTGGAGGACCCCTATTGGTGCTCCACGATGACTCATGAGTCATGCCCAGCTCGGATGCCCGAGATCACCACCGCTAGCATTGACAGATGCTAAGTATGAGGGCCGAGGTGAACCTGGCCAAGGTCCGACCTATCGGGAAGCTCGGTGGGGGCCGATGTGAACTACTGTCAGCGGCGTGATTATCGGGTGTAACCGTCGGTCCCGAGATTACCGGGTGTAACCGTCGCGGGATTAGCGGGACTACCACCCATAAGTAGAGGACCTCACTCCGCGATCAGGTACGATGATTTCTGACCTCGAACTAAACTGGGAATCCGACCTATACTGACTTGATCGTCGGAGTGCTCACCTTTTTGTGCAGGTCCGCCCAAGTATCCAGATCGGTCCGGAGGCCGAGTTCGAGCTGCAATCTGAAATACACTGTTGTACATATCCTTGCATAAACATTTGGCGCCGTCTGTGGGAACGACAATCTAAGTCATCCCAATTCTTTTAAACCAACACGCGAGCGAACATGGTTCAACCAGCGAACTCGACCAATACGGCAGATCGAAGGACTCTAGCTGCCAGCGATGCTCACCAGAGGGAGGTCGAAGCAGCAGTGGTAGAGGGGCAAGGTCACGACGGCCTAGCAACAGAACCCCTCCGCAGGTCGGCACGAATCACCGCGCCTGTCCTACCACCTGCGCACCCAAGGACATCCAAGGCCACCCGTGGCCGAGGTGGGACCTCTAAGAGGGGCGCCCGGGGTCCAGCCCCGGCTCCACCAAGTGAGAACTTTGACGCGCTCCAGAGAGAAATAGAGGCAATGCGCACACAAATGCGGTCCATGGAGGAAATGTATAACGAGATGATACTAGCTGCAGGCGCAGGGTCCCGATCTGAAAATCGAATGACGTGCATTGACATACGCGAGCAAAGGGGTTCCCACCTCGGCCCAGTCGAGGAGGAACATCCCGAAGACAACGAGAGCGAGGGACACACTCGCCAGAGAGGAGACCTTCGTGAACACCTCAACAGAAAGAGAGGCTCATCTCTCCGAAAATGACAGTCACCATCCCGCTCACACAGGAGCTCCAACCAGCAGGCTGAAACCTCTCACAACCCAGCAACTCCTGCAGGAGTGATTACAATGGAGGAGTTCGACCAGCTGAGGGGCCAGCTCAACGCTCAGGTGAAGGCCTTAAAGGCCAAATGTGAGCAGAAAGAAGGTTCACTAAACGATGGCGACTTGGGAGAATCGCCCTTCACCTCGGACGTTTTGGAAGCACCGATCCCTCCGAAGTTCAAAGCTCCTACCGTGAAGCCTTATGATGGGTCGAAGGACCCCAAGGATTATGTTGAGGTCTTTGAAGGCCTCATGGATTTCCAAGCGGCATCAGACGCAATCAAATGCCGCGCCTTTCAGATCGCGCTTACTGGCAGCGCGCGATTGTGGTATCGGAGACTGCCAGCCAGGTCGATCTCGACCTATTCTCAGCTGAGAAGGGAGTTCCTCGCCCAGTTCTCTTCTCGGCATTATGACAAAAAGACAGCGACCCATCTCGCCACCATCAGACAGAAGGAGGGTGAGACGCTGCGAGAATATGTCACCAGATTTCAGGAGGAGCAATTGAAGATCGCACACTGCTCCGATGACTCGGCCATGTGCTATTTTCTCACCGGTCTAGCCGACGAAGCCCTCACAGTGAAACTTGGAGAGGAGGCCCCGGCCACCTTCGTCGAGGTGCTTCAGAAGGCGAAGAAAGTCATCGATGGACAGGAGCTCCTCCGAACCAAAACCGGCCGACCAGAACGAAAGATCGGTCGGGGCAGAAGTGGAAAAGATATAGAAAATGCAGATCCCAAGTCCAAGGACAAGGGATCCTTTTCCAGCGGCCGAGCTGAGTATCGAAGGGCGGAGAACGGACCTACCAGGAGCCGACCTTACGAACGCTTCACCCCGACCACGATTCCAATTTCCGAGATCCTAACGAACATCGAGGAATTTGGAATGGAAAAACTACTCAAGCGTTCTGAGAAGCTACGGGGAGCCCCGGAGAGGCGCAGCAAGGACAAGTATTGCCGCTTCCATCGGGAGCACGGCCATAACACGTCGGACTGCTGGGAGTTGAAGCGCCAAATTGAGGATCTAATTCAAGATGGCTACTTCAAAAAATTTGTGGGAAAGCCCAGGACCAGCTCGACAGAGAAAAGGGAAGAGCGGAAGCGTTCGAGGACGCCGCCCCGGCGCACTGACCGACCTGCGGTCATCAATACCATTTTCGGAGGGCCAAGCGGGGGTCAGTCCGGACACAAAAGAAAGGAGTTAGCTCGTGCAGCCAGGCGCGAGGTGTGCATCATCAGGGAATAGAGGCCAACCTGCCCAATCACCTTCGACAGTACAGACTTAGAGGAGGTGCACCTGCCCCACAATGATGCACTTGTGATCGCTCCCTTGATTGATCATGTGGTGGTAAGGAGGGTGCTGGTAGACGGAGGCGCATCTGCTAACATCCTGTCCTTACCGACCTACCTCGCCCTGGGATGGACGAGGTCGCAATTGAAGAAAAGCCCGACACCGCTGCTTGGGTTCTCTGGAGAATCGGTCATCCCGGAAGGTTGCGTCGACTTGCCGGTCACGCTTGGACAGGACCAAACTCAGGTCACCCAAATGGCCGAGTTCGTGGTGATTGACGGTAGATCGGCCTATAACGCCATCTTTGGGAGACCCATCATCCACTCATTTCGGGCCCTTCCCTCGACACTTCATCAAGTTTTGAAGTATTCCACCCCCAATGGCGTGGGCACGGTCCGAGGAGAACAGACCGCTTCGAGGGAGTGCTATGCCTCCGCACTCAAAGGCTCATCGGTCTGCGCCCTTGAAACTCTCGCCAGTAGGGATGGGACGCTCGAGTTCGAGGCCGACCTGCCGAGGAGGGAGTTTGTCGCACCCACTGAGGGGCTCGAGCTTGTTCCTCTGCTTAGTCCCGAGAAGCAAGTAAGCATAGGAACCAAGCTGGGGGCCACCGACAGAGAGGAGCTAATCCACTTCCTCAGATCCAACTCGGATGTCTTTGCGTGGTCTCATGAGGACATGCCTGGCATTGACCCAAAAATTATGACGCATCGCCTCAGCATAGATCCGTCATTCCGACCTGTAAAGCAAAAAAGAAGACCTATAAACAAAGAGCGGAGTGATGTAATTGTTGAGGAAGTTAGCAAACTTTTGAAAGCTAAATACATAAGAGAAATTTCGTATCCCGAGTGGCTCTCCAATGTTGTATTAGTTAAAAAATCTAACGGAAAGTGGAGAATGTGCGTAGATTTTACGAACTTAAATAAGGCATGCCCGAAGGATTGCTTCCCACTGCCGAGGATTGATTAGCTCGTGGACGCCACAGCCGGGCACGAACTGCTCACCTTCATGGACGCCTACTCTGGGTACAACCAAATCAAGATGTATGTCCCCGATCAAGATCATACCGTATTCATAACAGACCAAGGTCTGTACTGTTACAAGGTCATGCCCTTCGGTTTAAAGAATGCAGGAGCGACCTACCAGAGAATGGTGAACAAAATGTTCGCCAAGCAGATCGGCCGGAATATGGAGGTGTATGTGGACGACATGCTCGTCAAGAGCAAGCAGTCGAAGTCGCATCTCTCCGATCTGACCGAAGCCTTCGACGTTCTGAGGACATATCAAATGAAGCTCAACCCAGCTAAATGTGCCTTAAGAGTCTCTTCGGGAAAATTCCTTGGCTTCATGGTGAACAACTGGGGAATCGAGGCAAACCCCGAAAAGATTAAAGCCGTGATCGAGATGGAGGCACCTAAGACGCTGAAACAGCTTCAGTGCCTCAATGGCAGGATTGCGGCCCTGAACCGGTTTGTTTCAAGATCGACAGATAAGTGCCTTCCTTTCTTCAAAGTCCTACGAAAGAAAGGGCCGTTTGAATGGACAGCGGAGTGCGAACAAGCATTTCAGCAATTGAAGAGCTATCTCTGTTCGGCACCTTTGCTCGCCAAGCCCATGCCGGGGGACAAACTCCAATTGTACTTAGCAGTGTCTGACAGTGCCATCAGCTCGGCCCTAATCAGGCAAGTGGAAGCGCGGCAAAACCCGGTCTACTACACAAGCAAGGCTATGACCGAAGCCGAGACTAGATACCCTCAGATGGAGAAGTTGGCTCTCGCTTTAGTCACCTCGGCCCGACGGCTTAGACCATACTTCCAAGCCCATACGGTGGTGGTGCTCACTAACTTGCCCCTAAAAAACATCTTCCATAAGCCAGAAGCTTCTGGACACCTGATGAAGTGGGCAATGGAGCTAAGTGAGTACGACATCCAGTTCGAACCCAGAACTGCGTTGAAAGGACAAGCAGCGGCAGATTTCATAGCCGAGCTCACACCACCTTCCGAGCTGAGCGAGTCCGCCCTACCGTGGACAATCTATGTCGACGGATCCTCCAATGAGAAGGGGTGCGGGGCCGGGGTCCTCTTGCTCGGACCAGGAGGCGATCGATTTGAGTATGCGTTGCGGTTCGACTTCCGGACTTCCAATAACGAGGCTGAGTATGAGGCATTTATTGCCGGTCTACGAATCGCCAGAGCATTGGGGGCCTCTTGTGTTAAGGTCTTCAGCGACTCCCAGCTGGTTGTGAGCCAGATCAAGGAAGAGTACCAAGCCAAAGACTCCCGAATGGAGAAGTATTTGGGCAAGGTCAGATCGTACCTCGCCCAGTTTCGAACTTACGAAGTAAACCGGGTCCCCCGAGCAGAAAATTCTAATGCCGACGCCTTGGCCAAGTTAGCATCAGCGTACGAGACCGACCTGGCCAGGTCGGTCCCCGTCGAGATCTTAGATAATCCCTCGATCTCAGAGCCAGATCTAATGGAGATCGGCGCTCCAGAGTCCTCATGGATGGACCCGATTGCGGACTTCATTAGGGGCAATTCACCACAAGACCCCAAGGAGCGCAGAAAGTTGGCAAGGAGAGCAGCTCGGTTCGTGGTCCGAGGTGGAGCATTGTACCGACGCGGCTTTTTCCCTGCCTCTATTGAGATGCCTAACCCCTGAAGAGGGCCTGACGTCCTCAGAGAAATCCACGAAGGAGTGTGCGGCAATCACTCAGGCGCCCGGTCGCTGTCAGCCAAAGTGATCCGACAAGGATACTATTGGCCGACCCTCAGCCAGGACGCCAAGAAGTTCATTAGAACTTGCGACAATTGCCAACGCTACGGAACCATAATCCACCAACCTCCTAAGCTGCTCAACCCCATCTCGGCCCCTTGGCCATTCGCGCAGTGGGGGGTAGATATCATTGGTCCTTTCCCTTTGGGCAAGGGCCAGACCAAGTTCGCTGTGGTTGCTGTGGATTACTTCACAAAGTGGGCCGAGGCCGAGGCGCTCTCCCACATAACGGAATCCAGAGTCACGTCCTTCGTATGGACAAATATCATATGTCGCTTTGATATACCGCAGGCCATTGTGACAGACAATGGGAAGCAGTTTGACAACGCCAAGTTCAAAGACTTTTGCAGCAAGCTTGGCATAAGTCACCTTAGCTCGTCCCCCGCACATTCGCAAGCAAATGGGCAGGTGGAGGCAGTCAACAAGATCATCAAGCGAAGCATCAAACTTAGACTGGACTCCAAGAAAGGCAGGTGGGCCGAGGAGCTACCAGAGGTTCTATGGTCGTACCGGACCACCCAAAGAGAATCGACGGGTGAGACCCCGTTCTCCCTGGCCTTCGGCTCCGAAGCTGTAGTCCCGGTTGAGATCGGCATGTCATCTGACAGAGTAGAGCATTACGAGCCTACGGCAAATGAGGAAGAGCTGCTCCTCAACCTCGACTTGTTGGAAGAAAGAAGAGCAATGGCCCAGCTACGCCTGGCGGAATATCAGGGTAGAATGGCCAGACATTACAACGTCCGCGTTCGACCTCGGACCTTCCAGGTCGGACATCTGGTCTTAAGGAGGGTCCAAACCCATGTGGGTGCCCTTGATCCGACCTGGGAGGGCCCGTTTGAGGTCAAGGGCATAGTCCGACCTGGGACATACATATTGGCCGATCTGAAAGGAGACGTCTTCGCGCACCCGTGGAATGCAGAGCACCTGAAGCGTTATTATCCTTGAAATGCCAAAAGGGTTTTCAATGGATCTGTAAAAACTGTTTCAAAAGAATTATGATCGGAATAAATGTGATGATTTAATTTCATGATTCCGAGTTCGACCAGAAATTAAATGGGGGCCACGGACTCCCACGCGATCACATTCCAGCAGTCGGTTAAAATTCAATCCTCCAAAACCTAAGGCTACGAGGTGTGATGCCAAAACCACTGATGAACTTAAAATTCAAACCTCCAAGGTAAAGGGACGATGTGAAAAGTTCAAAATGATCAAGCCTCTGAACCTGAGGGTACGATGTACGATATGAAGAATAGCTACGGACTTAGGATTTTAGCCTTTTAACGTTTTTAAGTTAAGGGTGCGATGTTAAAAAATCCAGAGTTGGTGCAATGCATTGAACACTAGACAGAGATTCAAATTCAAACTTGCAATTATTTTAATTGAAGGCGCGACCTCAAAGGTAAGAGGTGCGATGTGACATTGGCTGCAGTTCAAAAGAAAAAGCAAAGAAAGGAAAGATGTTGCCAACACCAAAGTAAAAACGAACAAAGCTTCTTCATTAAATGGAGAGCAGAGCCAAGGCTTATAGACCTTGCAGCTCTGCCCCTGACACTTACAAACAAAGAGGAAGAGAAGAAAGACAGAGAAAGGCCTCATGAAGGATGATCGCCTAAGAGCCTGCCTGAGGAGCGCCCTCCTGAGAGGTGCCGACCTGGTCCTCTTCGAGATCGGAGTAGTCAGAGTCCAGATCTCTGACATACTTATCTACCAACGCTTGGAGGCCAGGGGTGCCGCCAGGCCCAGACGCCCACTGCTCGGCATACCTCTTTTTCAGACCACTAAGATCGATCTGAAGGTCAGGCATGTCGGAAGCAATGCCCTTCATGAGGAACTTGAAGCCCGCGTCAAAGAAGTCTTTGGCAAATCCATCGAAGTCAGGATGTTGCCTAAACGATTCCTCCAATAGGACTCCATTGCTGAGACGCTCCTTCGCCGTCTCCAGCTCGGCAGTCGCATGCTTCAGCTCCTTATCCTTCGCTTCAAGTGCCTGGAGCATGTCGTCCTTCTTCTTCAGGAGTTGGAACTTCTCCTTCTCCAAGCCCCTGGTGATAGCATGGGCAGCACGGAGCTGGGCCTTGCGTCTGTCCTCTTCCTTCTTCAGCAGCTCGGCCTTGGTCTCCACCTCGGCCTTCAAAATTTCCACCTCAGAGTGAGCCTTCAGCAGCTCATCCTTCATGGTGGAGGAAGCAACCTCCAAGGCAGTAGAGAACTCCTCTTTCTCCCTCGCTGCCAGAACTTCCCTCCCATCCAGCTCGGCCTTTACAGCCAGAGCCGATTGAATGGAAGCAACAAACGCCTGAGAAAGGTACAAAGAAGAAAATTAGACCGAGCTACCTGTTAGGTAAATTAAGCAAAAATGGAGACACTAGTCTTACCTCAGCGGCGTAGTCGATGGTCCTCTGCAGAACGGACCCTGGGTCGCTCACACAAATTTGGACGCCCTCCTTAGGCAGCGGTCCAAACTTGCGGCCGAGATGCGGGACACCTGGTCCCTCACCCCAGAACTTGACGGCTCAACTCTGAACCGTGTGTCACATCGGACGTCCCGCCCATCCTGGCCTCAGGATCGTCCACCCGATCTGCGAAGCTCGCAGGCAAGACCCCACGAGCTCCGACCTCCAAGGGGGAGGTCGTCTTTTTCTTCTTCCTCCTTCGCTTAAGAGGGACTTCCTCCCTCACCTCCTCGCCCAAGGGCAAGGCGTCCACCGCCTCGGTCTGATCCCTGGGGCGCTTCTCCCTCGAAGGACCCCCAGAAGACTCCAGTTCGATCACTGGGGCTGGATCTTCCGAGGCTGGCCCTACCACAGCAGGAGTGGCAGGTTTCGAACTCTGGGCGGCCTCAAGAGCATGGGCTCGGCCCTTGGACTTGCGTTTCACGTTACTCGCAAACCCGCAAACCATGGCTGAAAAACAAAGGAAAGAAATCAGCACAAAGTTAGAGGAAAAGGAAAGGGTAGCAAGCTCGGCATACCTAATTCGGAGTTCGGCCTTGAGGATTCAATGGGACGAACTGCAGGGTTGTAATCTAGCAGCCCGGACTCAAGCAGCAGCTTGTCGGTCACCAAGGTTCCGACCTTCCTACCCCTCGGAAAACGCTCCATGTAATATTTCAACGTGTCGAAGGAGGCTTGCGTAAGCTCGGGGACTGGTCGGATTGAAACTGGACGAAGACAAAATCCGAGTTAGACCTGAAAGACAGAAAAGAAAATCACAAAAAGTAAGAACTACTCCGTACCTAGGTTCCCAAACCTAGTGGGGACGTCAAAGAAGGAACGACCTGACTCGTCCTTTGCAAGCCATTCCCCAGAAGCGTAGAACCACTTCCTCACCCATCCCTTGATGGAGGTCGGCCCCTTAACTATACCGCCTGCGCATTTCCTTGCGCACATATAGAACCGACCAGGCTTCTTAGCTATCCTTTTCGCTTCGAAGCACGCGAGGAGCTGGTCTACGTCCAACAGCTCGGCCTCTTCACTATCCCGAGCTCGTAGCCAAAAAAGGATGGCCAAAGCGAAAATGACACCCCACCCATTGGGGGCCACTTGAGCCGGAGCCAACCCAGTCCGGAAGAGAAATTCTTGGACAAAAGGGTGAAGGGGAAGTCTGAGGCCGTACTCAAACATTTTGAAGTAGAGAGTGACCCATCCCTCTGGAGGATTGTTAGCTCTCTCCCTCTCCTCCGGAATCCTGAGGAGGATGTTCTCAGGGATAGCGACCCCCTACGAAGGGATCCGAGGTAGTGCTCAGGTATCCTAGAAGGGTATTCCAAACCCTGACCCGAGGTGGAGGCATCACTATCCTCCCCGTCATCGGAGAACCTAAAGTTTTCTATCTCCTCGAGCTCGGACTCTAACCTACGAGCTAAATCCTCATCGGATCCTAAGTTGCTGCTAAAAGAGGACGACATGGCAACTACGTTCGAAAGAGAAAGTGAGGAAGAGAGACCGACCTACCAAGGGTTCGAGCTGCCTTCAGATCGAACTCCAAGAATTCAGGGAACATAAGGTATGACCTGAAGGATTGAGGGCATTTATAGCCCGTCGGAAAAATTTCCCCACTGTACACGTGTAATCAACGAGCGGCCAGGATCCTCCCTGAGATCCGAAGCGTCGAAATATTTGAATATTCCGACGATAAATTCACCGCAACGGTTATATTTTCCCACGAATAGGAAGTCGCCACGCGTCCAAAGCAAGTCGAATGAACTTCTCTGCCAGGTCGAGATCGGACCAGACAGAGAGGGGGCCAATGTTTGGAGAGAGAATACTCTGGACACGTGGAGGACCCCTATCGGTGCTCCACGATGACTCATGAGTCATGCCCAGCTCGGACGCCCGAGATCACCACCGTAGCGTTGACAGATGTAAGTATGAGGGCCGATGAACTGGCCGAAGAATCCTGCACCCTGAACTCGAGGGCGAAGGTGGGATGTGGGGGGGAGAGATGGGCCGAGGGCGGGTGAACTACCGGGAATCGGTGGGGGCGATGTGAATACTGTCAGCGGCGTGATTATCGGGTGTAACCCGTCGAGATTACTGGGTGTAACCGTCGCGGGATTAGCGGGACTACCACCCATAAATAGAGGACCTCACTCCGCGATCAGGTACGATGATTTCTGACCTCGAACTAAACTGGGAATCCGACCTATACTGACTTGATCGTCGGAGTGCTCACCTTTTTTTGCAGGTCCGCCCAAGTATTTAGATTGGTCCGGAGGCCGAGTTCGAGCTGCAATCTGAAATACACTGTTGTGCATATCCTTGCATAAACACAACCAATATTTAATAATTTTACTTACTAATGTATATCATTCCATCATCGTTAAATTAATTACTACGAGAACTGTACCAAGGGACAAAAATTAATTTTCATTCAAATAATTTTTTTTTAATTATGCTCTTATTTGGACGTTTTTAAATAATTTCTTTTTTACCTCTACACATCATTTATAATACCATTTTATAGTATATTACTAAAAAAATTTCTAGTACTTATATATCATTTTTATTTTTACAACGATAGAAAGATTCAAACTCATAAACTCTTGATCAGAGACGGATACCAATTACTACTTAGTTAAACTCATCGTTTGATAGACTTGTGGAGTTGAGATGATACGTTGAGGAACCTTTTTAATTTTTCAAATATTTTTATTTGGACTAAACATAAACTTATATTTATAAATCTATTTACCTGGGGCTAGGTTTACTAATATTTTAAGCTGCATTGCAATATATGCAATGGCCCTATATATCAACATTTTTTTTTTTTTGTGGAACAATTATGTTTTAAGATTTTGAAAATTTGACGGGTTGGTGTTTGTAGTCAACTTTCCATCATTGACAATATGATAGTGATTTTTTATTTGATTCGGCAGTGATGAAGTTGTCTTGACATGATTTATTTATTAATAGGTTTAAAATAAAATATTTGGAAATTTAAAAATCAAAAGAAAAACATAATAGTTTTATAATCATATTATTTTTATATTTAACCTTGAAAAACAAGCTTATTTAATATTTAATAATTAATTCTATTTTCTATTTTCTATTTTCAAAAACTGGATAAATAAATAAAATTTTATTTTTAAAATGCCTTTTCATTTCTCATGTTGATTTTGTTTTTCTGGTTAATATTCATCTCTACTAAACTTTTTCTCTTTCTAAAAATTTTTTCAAATGAAAAAAATTCACTCTTTGAAATATTAACATTTGTTTACCTTCCCCTCTTTAAAATTTTCATGCCTATAATGTTAATTTTTATCTTTTTTTAATCTAGAGTAATAATTTTTATTTTTCTCTCTCTCAAATTTTCATCTGAATATACTTTTATTCCTCACTCTTCTAACATATCTCTCACTTTTTTCTATCTAAAAAATTTAATAATATTTTACCATTATTTTCTCTCTTTAAAATTTTCTTTTCCTTAAAACTTCTTCCTCCATAACTTTTCTTTCTATTTCTAATTCATCTCTCTCTAATTTTTCTCAATTAAAATTTTCTTCTCTTAAACTTTTCTCTGACAGTAACTTTTGTTTATTTATAATTTTTTTTCCTAACAAATTCATCTCTAACTTTCTTTTATCTATTTTTTTCTGTAATTCTAATTTATTTTCTTTCTCTAATTTATCTTTTGCCATCAATTTTACTTTCTCTCTAGAATGTATCTTGTTGTCTCTAATACATACATACTCTCTCTAACATATTTTCTCACTCACTAGCATTTCTCTCTAACTCTTTTTTTATCTCTCTAAATTTACTTTTCTCTAAAATCTCTCTAAAAAACTCTTTATCCCTCTAAAATTTTATTTTCATACTTTCGGATGACAAAATTTTTTATTGTATCGGTCCCTATTCCAAATGAGACGATGAATCCCCATTCTAGACGGGTCAAGATAAAATATGTGCTAACTAAGACTAACCTCAATTTGAAGGGCAACTAATTAAAAATGTCTATTGAAATTTCGTTACCCTGTTTTGAGTCTCAATCACAAAAGGCCAGGCGTTAGACTTTTCTAACTTCTTATTAACACAACTCTTAAAAGTATAAAAGTCAAATAATTAATTAAAAGCAAGTTAAAATATATAGAGGCTAGAAATATAATTTAACACTTTCGTTTTCTTTTGCATTAAAAAAAAAAGAGAGAGAGAGAAAAAAAGAGTTAGGTTTCGTTATTACAAGAGATGGAAATCTTCATTCGTTAAAACCAATAATCTAGAGGCAATTCCTCTTTTCCAACATTGTCAAACTCCATTAATTTTTCATCATTTGGGAAAAAAGCCATTATCATTCAAGAAAGTTCACTTTAATTTTTACCCTGAGGAAATTAACCTACTTCCGGTTAAAATGTAGAAATTTGATTTGATTCCTAAAGTTTAAAAAATGTGCATTCTAATCCAACAAATTTTAACAAAATTCATTGGTATGGTGGTGGTATATGTATAAATCATTTGGACAATCATGTAATGGTTCTATTTTGAATTGTCAAGTAGTTGGAAAATTACTAAAAGGACCAGATAACTGAGATTTAGTGGTAATGGGCCTCCTTTAGTAGTTGAGGTCTATCTTGTCAAATTGTAATGTCAACATCCATGTATAAAAGAATTAAAAAAAAACACACACACAAAAACAAATATGGCAATTGCAATGTATACCTGTCACACACAATCTCTATCAACAAAAAAATCTCCTATCATCCTAAGGGAAGAAGCTTTGCTACAGGGATATCAAATATCGAGGTGAGGCCACTTATTACGAGCAGTTAGATATCTATAAATGAGTTAAATTTACCAAACAAATTTTTAACATGGTATCAGAGCGGGAGATTCTGTGTTCGAACCCCTACATTGTCATTTCCTTCCCAAAAAGAAGTTTAGTCGACGTTTAACCCTTCAAAAAGTTAAAAATCCAGCAAGAAGATATTATTTAACTTAATTAATACTAAAAGAAATAATATCAAATTGTCATAAAGAATGTAAAACAATAAAACCAACAAAAGAAAAACGGGAAAGATTGCCCCACTATAACTATTTATTTATATTTTTAGAGAATTTAACAAAATTTTAATGTAATTGGGCCTTCAAACTGGTGGGCCGTTCGGGTACCCGTTAGCTCACACTTCAATTTAGACCCAATTAATGTGTGTAGGACTCAAATCAATCTTGCTTAGCCTTCATTTTTTCTTTAAACTGAAATTTGTTTCCACTGGATTATGGTACACGTGATATTAAGATATCTATTTTTTTTTTTAAATATTTATAAATCTAAATTTCAACGATTTAAATCTGTTTTTTTTCCTCTAATTACCCTCAATAGATGTCATCCTATTACATATTTCCTAGTGAGAATTGATGATCATTTAATATAAATATTTACATAATGTTTAAATATATTTGGATAAATAATTAGACAGATAAAGTAACTAATGAATGTATTTATTATTTTTAATTTTTCGACGGTTCTTCTTTGAATTTTTCAATAATTTATATTATTTTTTTAGGGTTTAAAGTTTATGGTCTAGGATTTTATTTCTTATTAAAAATATAAATTATCTCTAGTAGGTTTAGGGTTTAGGATTTAAAATTTTGTTTGTTTATTAAAATCATATAAATATGGGTAGCTTCTTAATTCTCGCATCAACTCCATCAATTTAGTGCATAAAGAATTCAAAATCAACCCTTAGTAAACCAACAAAGCTTAAATTTTGAACAATATAAAATAAAATTTTGGAATTGAAATTCTCAACATTAATTTGGCAAAAAATAATTAATGGTTTGGCTTGAATTTTTCATTTGTCGTGTGTGAAAAAAATGTATTATATGGGTGGCAGGAACCGACGGCCCAATCAAAAACTCATTATGTAGAGGTTAAGAAACACATAAGCATGATTTGACGCCTCCCTATTGGTCCAGCAAGGCAATGATTCATCTTTAAATAGTGCCAAGTGGAATTAGTTTAAATTGGGGTTTCATCATTGGTAACAAAATATCCCCACTTGGTTTTAATTCTCGTTTTATTGAGTGATAGAGACAATTAATCCCTTTTCTAAATCTATGATTTTGACGTTTTAACGTCTCATATTATTTATTTAAATTTGTTTTCTCAAGATTTTCATTGTAATTGTCTGTGCCTTGTAATTTTTTAAAATTAAGTTATCTCTTTCGCACTGATGTCCAAATTCTATACGAAGAAAACATCTTTCATCAAATAATAATTATTGTAAACATTGAATTACGAAATAAAAAATGAAGAACATGAATGAGGAAGAGGTTAATTTTATCTTGTTTCAATTGATTTAGGTTGGTTCAATTGATTAAGATATTTAAAATATCTCTTAGAAGTAGTATGAGTTGACACACATTGTCAAACATGTACTTAAGTTTTGTTTTTATTTTGCTTTAAAATAAAGTTGTAGCTGACCAATTTGTGAGATTGCATACAGATCAAGACAATGAGGAGAGAGAAATCAGAAAAGGAATTGAGAAAAGAGAAACAGTTTCATGCAGAGGTGGGTGCCACTTTTAAGTGAAATCTTTTTAATTTTCTACTTTGCTTTGTTTTTTATTTCACACAAAAGGTTTCATACCAATAGAGATAATTTTCCTCTTTTGTATGTTATGAATCACTCTCTTCTCTAACTAATACTAATGTGAGACTTTGTTTGCACATATTTGCAACCACAACAATCCGAACAAAGTGTCACTTATAACTTGCTTTAAATAGTCATCATCCTCTAAGTCACTCTCGCAAACAAAGAAAAAAAGAGATGGAATTAATTCAAGCTTGTGGCACTGTGATCACGAGCTTGGACGTCACTTCTTCATTTCTCGACTTTTTGGATGGGGGCTCCTCCCGAGTGAAGGCATATATGTCAAACAAATTCACAATAAACAATCATCAAACGTGATTGAAAAACCATAAAAAAAAAAAGAAATGATTTCTGATGTGAATTTGGCGGGTCGTCCCCCCTTCCTACGGGTTCCCCGACCTGACCTCGGGTAGTGGATCAAATGAACACTCAACTGCGTCATCACAACAGCTAACTCATCTACTCTCGGACAACGAGAACATGTTTCTATCTAATACTTCTAGATAGATAACTTGCTACACATACCACATTGAGAACGCAAGATATCGTCGTACCTTCAATCTTCTCCCCATCGAACAAAAATACATCAATAGAGTTTAAATACCTACTTATACAAAATGACAAAGGAAAATGGGAGGCATCCAACATAAAGAAGACAGAAAAATGAAAGATTAGAAAACTACATTATTAATAATAATTAAACAGAGTTTGGTAATTGTATTCTAATAGTTTCTGCTTTTGGGTGAATATTTTATTATTAAAAATTTTAAAAATGTTTATTGTGTGCGCCCCTTCGAGTTCGAACGGCATGAAAGAGCGTGGGTGCTCAAAACGACCCTGAACCTTCTGGGTTCTGACGTGGCCAGATTGGCCCTATCTATTTGGGAAAATGGTCACGTGATTGCCAGCATGGCAACCTGTCCGGTGTTGACGTAATCACAAACGCCGATTGACAAACTGTTAAATTACTTTAATACCCTTTCTTCCAGCGGTGGGTTCGTACGTACTCGTAGGCGTTGTACTGTCTGTCAGTGTGTTGATTTTTTCCAGTTGGTTTTTGTTCAGATCCTTCGGACATTCCCACTTTCAAGTGAATATTATAGGGGTAAAAAATGCAATGACTATTGACTGCGTATTACTCAGATATAATTCTAAAAGTATATGAATGAATTATACTTATAAAATAATGTATGATTTTAAGTGAAGAGTTGAAATTACACCATAAGAGGAGTTGGAGATTTAGCATGCACCCAATTTTTCAACCAAACAAAGGTAAATGAACTTAATTAAGACACATTCATATAAATTTTGATGTTACTTGTAATGACATGCAAACTTAAACCTGTACAAGTAAAATTATGTTTTGATTAAAATATTATTGCACAAAGAATATTCAATCGTCTACCATCTCATGAATCTCTTATTAAAATGTTATTATTTTCTTTCCTCATAGACATAATGGATAGATGGAACCCATACAATACTGGCTACGTGACTCAAATACAAATGATCTCAATTACAACAACTTTTATGAGTACTTATTAAGAGTAGTTGTACATATAGTAATTTAGTCCAAATTAATAAAAAAAAAAAAATATGTCAAATTTTTAAATATCTATCACTAATTCTATATCTATTAGTTATAAACGACGTAAAATAAGTTAGCAAACTATAGGTATTTTACTTATCAATATAAACCTAGTTCAAAGTTGATTAAGTTGAGTGTGTCTTGACTAGTTTAAAAAATGAATTGACTAGTTTTTTTAAAAAAAAAACAAACAGCAAAAAAAGCGCAGCTACTGCACCTAAATATTTTCCTAATTTGGCAATTGTTCTATTTGTTACGGTGGCAAATTCATGATTGTTATTTGTCAGTCAAGGCAAGGGTATTTTGGTAAAAGTGTAGCCACAAATTGGAAATTTGAACAGTGGGTGACAGCTAGTTCCATGCAACCGATGGGAATACATTATAAAAACCTAAATGCCAGTGCCTTCGTTACAAGACCTCTTAATTCTACCGCCATGGAGCCAGGCACAGCTCCGCCGTCCACCGCCGTCACCCTTCTTGGAAAGTACCGTTTGGGCCGCCTTCTCGGCCGCGGCAGCTTCGCCAAAGTCTACCAAGCAATTTCATTAACCGACAACGCCACCGTCGCCATCAAAATCATCGACAAAGCCAAAACCAAAACCTTCGGCGCCGCCCTGGAGCGCTGCATAGTCCGGGAGGTCGCCGCCATGCGCCGCCTCGACCACCACCCAAACATCCTCAAAATCCACGAAGTCATGGCGACGAAATCCAAGATCTACCTGGTGGTCGAATTCGCAGCCGGCGGCGAACTCCTCGCGAAAATCTCCCGCCGGAGACGGTTCGCCGAACCGGCCTCGCGCCGGCTCTTCCAACAGCTCGTCTCGGCGCTCAACTTCTGCCACGAAAACGGCGTCGTTCACCGCGATCTGAAGCCGCAGAATCTGTTACTAGACGAACAGGGGAATTTGAAAATCTCCGACTTCGGGCTCTCTGCTTTACCCGAACAGCTCAGAGACGGGTTGCTCCACACCGCCTGCGGAACTCCGGCGTACTCCGCGCCGGAAGTCATGCTCCAGCGCGGCGGCGGCGGATACGACGGCGCCAAGGCGGAGGCGTGGTCATGTGGGGTAATTTTATTCGTATTGCTTTCCGGATCCCTCCCTTTCGACGACGGTAACCTCGTGGCGATGTACAAGAAAATCCACCGGCGGGATTTTCAATTCCCAAATTGGATTTCGAAACCGGCCCGATTCGTAATCTACCACCTCCTGGATCCGAATCCGGAGACGAGGATGAGCATCGAGGGGATTATGCAAAACCCCTGGTTCAAGAAATCGCTGCGATTGAAACAGAGCAACGGAAATTGCGAGAGCGTGTTGCAATCGATTAATGATTACAGAGTTGGGGAAACGAACGCGTTCGATTTGATTTCGATGTCGTCGGGGTTGGACTTGTCGGGGATGTTCGAGGCGGCGGAGCAGAGGGCGGAGAGGAGGTTTACGGCGAGGGTGGGGATGAAGGAGGTGGAGGAGAGGGTGAGGGAGATCGGAGAGGAGCTGGGGTATGCGGTGGCGGCGAAGGGAGCGGCGATCGGAATGGGGAAGGGGAGGGTGGTTGTGGTGGTGGAGGTGGTGGAGGTGGCGGCGGCGGCGGCGGCGATGGTGGAGGTGAGAGTGGTGAAAGGAGGGGCGGAGTTTGGAGAGCTCCATTGGGGGTGTTTCGAGAAGAAGCTTGAAGGTATTGCTGTTCCATGGCAGACGAAATGCAATCTGTGATTAGCCATTTTTGTAAAGCTTTTGTTTCTGTATTTTGTTTCTTGGGTGGAAAGGGTATTGCGATTTGGAACTGAGATTTTCGTGTAGCGCTTCCACTACTTTGGTTTGGTCTATTAAATTATTCAAGCTCCCCTTTAATTTTTTCTTCTCTCTATAAAGTTATAAACAAATAATAAATAAAAGACTCCTAGAATAAGTATTTAGTTTTCCCAAACAAGTTGTATGGCAATAAGTTCCTTTCTTTTTATATACTTTGTTAACGCTTTCCAAACCTTCGTAAACATACGAAAACGATTCATTTCCTTTCAAAAGTCTCAATGCTCTAGGCTCTTATATTTCAAATACCAATACCATTTCTTTAATATTACAAGCAAAGTTGACATGACAACGTCTTTGTTCTAAAAGTATTATTTAAAACAATTGTTTATTTTGCATTTTTTCTATTTTCAAACTTAATTCAAGTAAGCAATCTCTACCTTAATTATCACATCGTTATAGATTATATCATGTAAACTTTTTTTTTTCAAAATATTAATTGATGTTTACTCAAACAATATTTTTGAACAAGTTAAAGTTTTTATTGAAACTTTTGAAATAATAGGAGTATTTTTTTTTTGACAAAGGGTAAATTTTAGAGGTATTTTTCATCTTTTGTTTCCAATTTTTAATATATTCCAAAACATAATTTTAAAAAAATATTTTATCATATTTGAATTCATCGATGTTGGGATTATAAAACTCATTTTTTTTATTAAAAAAATATAAAAAAAACAGG
Organism: Momordica charantia; assembly: GCF_013281855.1. Taxonomy (NCBI): domain Eukaryota; kingdom Viridiplantae; phylum Streptophyta; class Magnoliopsida; order Cucurbitales; family Cucurbitaceae; genus Momordica; species Momordica charantia. Next base: position 3,581,167 of record NW_028275163.1, on the reverse strand, counting down.
AATATTCTCAAACGAATCCTAAACTTTCAATCGTGAGAGTGGATCAAATCAAAATGGATATGCGAAGTATACTCGATTGTCCCATTGAATTTTTTGGTCCACACCCATATCTAGTTCATCTCACTTAGAGCATAGCTCGTTAGTTAGTAGTACTAAGTCCTAAATTTAGGACTACAAATTGTCAAAACATTTTCATACTAAATTAGTCATTAGACTTGTTTTTTGTTTTGTCATGACAAAAATTGGCGGGACATTCGAAGAGACAAACCGAGAGAAGGAATTCACATGCTTGGGGATATACGACCTTCGGTTGTTTTGGAAAGGTATTTTGCATTTCTTTGTGACATGACACTGACACGAAACCAAAATTTGGCAGCAGTTGGTTACAAACTTACCCATGCAAAATTAATTTTTATATAATAATTTATTATATAAACTCTAGTTTTTTCTTCTTCTTTCTTTTTTTAAGAAAAAAGAAGTAAAACAACATGGAAGATCCTGATTGGCTAGACAATTCAGCCAACTAGGGATACAATTATCCCAAAATACACTTTCCCTTTTCTTATGGGATCTTTTCCCAACTGTGTGAACATATAAATTGGTCCTTCTATCTACTTTCCAAAAGAGATAAACCCGCAGAGAGTTTTTAGGACTTAATCACACAGAAGCTTGGCAAGCTCCTCTGAATCAGTTTCCACTCGAAAAAGAAGAGATGACGAAGGCCTTACACACTGCTTCCGCCTCCAATCTCTTCACTCCCTGGCAAGACTCCACCATTTTACAACCTGCAGAAACGACGTCGCCCCTCCAATTTCTCAGTACTCATCCCAGGCCTCCCAGTTGGTGTGTCTCTGACCAAGAAGCATCCATATTAAGCGCCCATGTAAGTGTTGGAGGAGGAACCCATTTCATGTTCGTCCTCTGAATTTCTTCTAAGATTAATTGAAGTAATGACAATATAATCTTTAGTTTGTAACACTATTTTACAATTGAGCCATTAAAATTCCATGCATAACAAGTTAGTCTCTATAGTTCAAGTTTATTATCAAATCATCAGTGAGAAACTCCTCAAAATGTGTTTATGAATTATAAAAACTAAGTTGTTATACAATACTTAATTTAATTTACTAAACTGGGCTCAAATCTACTGAAATTTAGGATTTGACACTTGCTATTTAGAATAGCATATTACGTGGTAGTTTGCGAAAATTTATGCTAAAAGAAACATGATTTTTTTTTTTTAGCACAAGAAATATGAAATTTTAGCACCATAAGCCCCATAAAAAAATCAAAATAGAATTACTAAAATTAGGATAAATGGTAAAAAACCACCAAATCAGCCATACCCTTAAAACTTTCAAGCCTTAATTTTACAAAATTGTTACAGTTAAACCCTTAAGTATGGTAAAATCAACAAACCAATAATGAAAATTATTGCAATCGGACATGGATTGTTACATTTTAAACCAAGTTTTTATTTAATTGTATAAAAATTAAAAACTATAGTAATAATCTTTGAAATTTTTAATTTTCAGATAAATGTTGAGCCCGACATCTCAATTAGGAAACAAAAATTAATATGAAGACTTGAATTTGATCGTAATAATATTATAAATTTTGATTGTAATAATATTACAAATCAATAATTTGATTGTAATAATATTTATAATTTAGTGGTTGTTTGTTTAACTTGCCATATTTAAAAGTTTAATCACAACAATTTAAGTAAGTTTGGATATTAAAAATTCAAATATGTACAACTCTAGTTTAGAGGCGAGCAGTTTTGTAATGTTAGAGAGGAAAATACAATTGTCAAAAGAGCATAATTCAACGGTAATTAACATATATTTCAAACTAGGCTATATTTACTCAAACCAAATAAAAAAAAAAGAAAATACAATTTAAATAAATAAATATATATATATATATATTTATTTATTTATAAGCTGCAGTTTGGGGCTGCGTGGCAAAATTTCATTGGTCATGCCGCCATTGAAGGAGCAAGTTAAAAGGCGGGGATTTAAAGCTGAGAAATTAAAGAAGATAAACCGGAAAATGGCGCTCCGCTCTTCCCTTCCCCTTCTATCGTCCAATCCAGTCCCCAAAATCGTCTTCAAATCTTCTGAAATTAGGGCCACGGCGTTCTCGAACAAAAGATTGCTCGGTAAATTGGCGACGAGAAGCGGCTCACGGCGGCTGAATGCGGCAGGATTGTCCCAGATTGAACCCGATTTAAACGAAGACCCTGTAGATCGTTGGGAAACCAACAGTGTTAGCGCTGTACGAATCGATCTCCTTATGCTCTCTCTGTGCCTCTTATCTTGCTGATTTTGTTATGTTTTAGGTTTTCAAGTTGTGTGTTAGGAATCTGATGAATTTAATTGTTTATACTAATTTTATTTCAAATAAAATAAATGTTAGTTGTTTTTACTTCTTCCCGGAATCATGGGATAGATATGTTGGCTGGTCTGTTTACCATTTGTGTTTTATCTCAGGAAGATTTTGAATATGGAAAATACGATGGACATCACACTTACTTTGAAGGCGAGAAAAAAGGTTAGTTCGTTTACATATGTAATTGGGTTTATTTCTATTCCTTGTTTAGAACTTTACCAGAACATTTGAATGCTAGAATTTAGAAGCACTTCTTTCTGTTTTTGATGAATTTTTCTGTTCGGGCTGAGTGGAATTTGGAGGAGGTTCTTGATTATTGGAGCTCGTAGCTCTGTGCATTCGTTGTCCAGATTCCAATTTTACATGCAAATGAGGTAAAAACAGAAATGTAATTGAAATTGTAAGATTGTGAAATTAGAATGCCACGCTTGGAATTGAGCTTTTAAGAAATCTACTTTCGTAAGCTATGGAGTCAAGACTTTAACATTTCCCACTGCCATCACAGTTGAGCCAAGGTGAAACAATTTATAATCAATATCACTCGGAACGTGTTACACATTAGAATAGTGAAAAGTTTGTCATGATATTTAGCTACATGGCCAAAAATCTTTCCTAAAATTCAAGGAATGCTTAAAAAGGTACATTAAAAGTGTTTTTAGAGGGAGAAGTTAACTGAAACTCTCCCCAGAAGTACTTCATTTGCCATAGTCTTAAAAATCATATCAAACTCACTCTTAATCATATAAAAGGTCGAAGGTGGCTCTGATGCAAGATTTTTGTTTTTGTTTTTTTTGTTTTTTGTTTTAACTTTTAAGTAATAACAATGACTCAGAATGTTCTGTGTGGAGTAGTAACCAACTAATTGTTTTCGTACTAAGGACATTCCTCTCCTTGCAAAATCATCTGGCTAGTAAATGCTGGTGCTGATTAGTGATTACTTCTCACTGGCAATTTCTTCACAGGCACATTCTGGGGAGCCATTGCAGATGATATTGTTGCAGTTGGACCACCAACAGGTTTTCAAGGTAAACAATTGTCACTCACTCTCTGATAACTCAATCCTCTGACTTCAACTCTCAATTAGTATCATATCATCAACATTTGACATTTTTGGTAGGCATCATCTCATGGCTCTTCCTACCAGCAGTTGCTGCTGGAATGTACTTCAATTTACCGGTAATTTTGAACGATATCTCCAAACGCCATTGATTTGCTTGTTTCGTTATTGTTGGGGAGGGGACACTTCGTTCTTATTGGACTGTATTTCAGGGGGAGTATCTGTACATTGGAGCAGCTTTATTTACAATAGTATTTTGCATAATTGAAATGGACAAGCCAGACCAACCACACAACTTCGAACCTCAGATATATAACATGGAGAGAGGGGCTCGTGACAAGTTGATATCAGACTATAACACCATGGACATCTGGGAATTCAATGAGAAGTATGGAGACTTGTGGGATTTCACTGTGAAAAATGATGATATAACAAAGAGATGATTATATATTGCTCCCTTAGTAGTGGGATGCCAGTGAACTCTTTATCAATTGTTTTTTTTAATGAAAATGTATATCATATGATACTCTTTTTAGTCTTGTACTATAGTGGGTGTAAATTGTAATTATGAATTGAACTTATTATCATTCTTATAGCAGGAATTTCTCCTTATATTTCTTTTAATCATATTGTGTTAAACATTGTACAGTTTCTAAAGGAATCAGGTTTCCATTTGAAGTATTGAAGTAAATCACTTTGATATAGAAGCTTGTTTGGTAACGATTTCTTGTTTTTCATTTCTAATTTTATCAACAAATCTAAGCATTCGGTAACTATTTATGTTTCTTATTTTTCATTTCTTAAATTTTGTAAAAACAAATATATATAGAATTTTTGGAACGACAAAAACAAGTTTTTTTTTTTATTTCTTGTCCTGTTTTCAATTTGTTCCAACATAAATAAAAAATATCGTTTTATCATTCTTAAATCTATGGGTGTTTGAGATCATATAATTCTATTTTTCTTTATTAAAAATGAGAAAATGAAAACAAGAAACGAGACGTTACCAAATTGATCGATGATTCTATTAGTTTCTTGCTCATTAATCTTGAATATTACTCATTTCTGTCATTTTCAAGGAGGAGCTTGGTACAAAGGAAATGCATAAAATAGAGAAAAGTTAGAAAACCTGTTTGATAATTTTTTTTATTTTTTAAATTTTTGAACGTTAAGCATGCAAACACTACATCACCTATTATTTCTTTTATCTTGCTAACTAATTTTAAAAAACGTTTCCAAAACTAAGCTCAATCTTGAAAGCTAAAAAAACTGGTTTTTGTTTTTAAAATTTTTTACTCATAATTCAAATGTATTTTTAAGTATTTAAGTAGATGAAAACATACCAAATAGATTGAGAGCAAATAAATATATATAAATTTTAAAAATTAAAAACTAAAACGAAATAGTTATCAAATGAGACCTGACTAAAAACTAAAAACGAAATAGTTATCAAATTAGACCTAAAAAGTTTAGAAACCTATTATTGGAACACGCATTAGTTAAACAAAGCTGCATCCTAATAGTAATTAGATTTTCAAGTCAAAAATAGAAAGGTGACTACACGATTCGAAAAGTTCAAGACGCCTTACTGGATTTGCCAATTTGTGCGCTGCACTGTGTTACTATTTCTACGTATGATGCACTATTATTATTTCTACGAATGTCAGTGAAGGAGGACAAAATCCAACATGCCACGTGGACCAATTAGGATATGTCACACTACTTTTACGTATGTTATACATGAAGGTTGGTTTTGAGTAACGTGTTTCTCCGATCTATCTCCCACAATTGTATGTAAAAGTGTAACAAATTCCTAAAACAACTGTAAGAGAGCGAATTCCCCCCTCTCCTCTCTAAAAGAACACTCACTCTATCTTAAGGTACGCAATTCTGTCTGAGACTGATTTACTCAAGTCGAACCTCTGACTGACTTGAGCTTCAAATTACTTGCATTCCTTCAATCATAAAAATTCTATGTAGGTCTCTCCTTACCTAGCTTGTTCCCTCTGGCTCATCGAGGTGAGAAGAATATGGATCTTATCCCTCTAATTCATCTAGGTGAGAATAGTCTAGTCTTCTCATAGTTAATAGAATTCACCAACAAGTATGATTGATCATTGAAAGGTCCTCCTCCAATTGATTCAAGAAACAAATGACTTTAAGCGAGTCATATTCCACCATTAAAGGTAAGACGAGTTTCGTCTCATAGAGTGATTTAGTCCTCCTAAGATAGACATAGATGCAAGAAGTGCCAGTCATATTCCACATTGGTCAGTCTCTATGCTTGAATTAATTTGTCCCAACTTTACTTATAATTTAATGATATAAATAAACAATACCTGCCTGTATAAAACTTTTGTTATCTTAAAAGGTATGTATCCCTCCAAAATGATTGAAGTTTTTTTTTCTTCTTTTTTTAATATAATATATGGGGTGAAAATTCTATTTTTTTTTATCGAAGATAATTACCATAAATCTTGAGCGAATTTATAGAGAAAATAATAGAAGCTCTTTTTTTTAACATAATTAATAGAAGCTTTTATCTGGTCTTTAGTCTACCAATTAATAAATGTTGATTTGCTCTTAAAGTCACGTCGAAATCAATTTTCTTTTGAAGAATTGAACGAAACTGTTCTTCCAATAGCGATTAAATCAGCATTTTCTTTAATTTTATTTTTTGAATTTTATGAGTTGAGACCAACCCATCTTTACTTAATTAATCAATTCCATTTAGTTTACTGATTTCATTAGTGTAACCCTACTAATACGTAACTCACTTGACTTATCACAAAATTATTACCCAAAAAAATTTATCGGATGCATACATTTTGAACAAAATAGAAACTTTGAAAATATACTTCAAATAATATGGAAACAACTGTCAAAATAAAATAGAATAAAAATTAAATGTCAACTCAAGTCTGAAAGGTACTATATTAAAGAATCAAATTTATAAATATATATATATATATAATATCTGATTTTCTTTCACAGTTGAACATGAGAAAATACAAACTTAATTATACAGCTAAAAATCTAATATTGCTCCTAACAGATTTTCTATTAAACTCATTCCATCCCAATCCTATAACAATTAAGAAAATGCAAAATATACTTTGTACTCCTTTACATGACATAATGTTTAATGAATTTGCATAAATTTTAAATAAGAACAAAAGACATCTAAGAAAATAAATTATAATTCTATCTTCTAAATTTCTAAGAAATAGGAAGGAATTTTCGAGTTGTCTTTGCTCGATTACATTTTTTCATCTAAATTTTGACCGATTTACTAAGTACAATAGCATAACGAAAACTATGTCTAATAATATTTTTACTCATGTTTTTTAACAGGAAGAATGAACTAGAAATTATTATATTTTACCCAAAATTTTGTATATGTTTTTGTGAACAATTATATTAGTAGACGAAGAAAGATAAGAGGTGAACACCAAAAGAGAGAATATTTTTCGTTTTTTGGCAAAGGAATAGAAAAATTGAATTAGTTAATTGATTTAATGAATTGTTGTTCATAACGTCTAGATTGGGTCAATGGTTGACTTGACTTAATATTCACTGAAAGAGATAGATATTAGTGGGGTAGTGGTTTAGAAGAGTAGGGACTTAATTTTCGTGCTAGATTACCAAAAATTCCACGAGCACTATTTGTATAGTTTTATTTCTCATTAATTTAAAATAGTAATATGTAGGTGAGGTTGTAACGATTGAACTTTTAATTGAAGATACATGTCTTAATCAAACTTTGAGATGTTACATTTCGAGAACGGACTACTGGGAGATTTCGGGGGAACCCAGGTCTTATTAGGCCGACGGGTGGAAGCGAGTCTTCTTCAGCCCTGTAAGTACTGTTGGACTCGTTTTGAAACGAAGAATGCGAACTGAAGTAAATTCTTTTCAAGTTTCACTTTTACCCTTCTTTCGATGAAAATGTCGAAGTCTTAATTTTACATACATATCAGATGGATATATAGATATTTCAAAAAAAAAAAGAATGAAATTTTTTAAAATATAGAAACTAAAATAGATATTTTGAAAACACAGATTTTAAAATGAACCAAAGCTAAAAATATAAATGTTAAAATAATATTTACCGATATTTTATATATAAGTTGAAGCTAATTAACACGTAAAACTTTGTACCTCCTTAAAAAAAATTAAGTACGTCATCCACGTCATGCCATGATGGCACCAAAGTTTAGTCAAGGTCTCCTCGTCCCACATTTTCCCTCTCATCGCGGTTAAACAAATTTCACGGATATTAAAATTGTTATACATATAAATTTTTAATATCTATTTTTTAAATATTTGATTTCACATTTTTAATAAAATATGAAATTGTTACTATTTTGAAAACTACAAATTTGTGACTTACGCGAGGAATGATTTGGACTTTGGAGGCGTGTAATAACATTATTTTTACTAATAATTTCATCACAATTTTTTAGAAATAGTTTTAAAAGTAAATAAAAATTAAAAAAAATCCATTCAAATTTCAATATTTGATTGATGTTAACTCAATTGTTACTCATAACTATGTAAATATGTATTTTACAAAGAAGTACACAAATTTATTTTCTAAACGTCAAGCATAATTCAACGATAATTGATATATATCTCAAAGTAAGAGGTTGTGAGTTCGATTCCCCACTTCGTACTAAAAAAAATTGTTTGCTAAAACTACCATCTTTGCAGGTGTAAAAATTATTTTGAACTACATGGGTTATAATGACGAGCCAAATATCTCTTACAATTTTTGTTTTCATTATTGTCCCACTACCTAACCATATCACCCTTTCTAAGTTTTAACTATTCATTTTTTACATTTATTTTATCTTATTTGTCAACTACTATTTTGTGATAAACTCTCGGCGCTTTTCTTTAAATAGAAATGTTAGAATTAAAATGCACGTAAGAAATGAATAGGCAAATTTTCCAACCACTTAGAGGCTTGGCTAGTCCCCATATTTTTTTAGAAAAAAATTTATGCTACTACGAGAATCCGTATACTTTTCACATTCACTATTTGTTATGTAAGTATTATATTAAAAATGATGTATGGTGTTAGAGGATAAATTATAGCATGTCATGTTGATAAAAGATATTGGTCCACAGCCAACGTAATGGCATTGATCTATGGAACTCAATAGAAAACACTTAGAATCTCAAATAAGGTAAAGGTACCTTAGCTCGCCTCTCCCGAGCTAAGGATCCGACAATATAGAGGAATGCATCTGTATTGCGTAACAATATTAGTAACCAACTCCTGAATGTACAATTTCCTCCTTGACTCCTATAAATACACCAACATTCTTGCTCACAGGTAGACAATTTTGTCTATATATATGACTTAGTTAGCTCGAGCTAATTTAGACTGTCTTGAGCGATAGATTGTTTGTTCTTTTGAGTGCAGGTCTCCTTGCATAGCTCGCTTCACACAATTCGACTGATTAGCTCATTGTGGTTTTTAGACCATTCATAAAATCATCATCAACATAAGGTCCACCGATATTAAAAATATATTTATAAAGACAAAATCATAACCGAACAATGAGAATATAATACTCTTATCATACTAAAATTTCTTTCATCTCTGGGCAAGTCGGAGACCTAAAATTTTTAGTACTACAGATGTATATATAATTTTTTTAATCACTGTTTGTTATATTAACTTATCGTATTAAAAATGATGTGAGGTCTATCAATATTAAAAGATTACTTATAAAAATAAAATTATAATATAATCTCCTAATATATTAATTTTAAATTTTTACCTGTTACAATTATTATTTATTATTTTGTTAACTCAATTGTTTCTATTTCTCGACGCAACAAAATATAAAAACTCGAGGCTGAAATGTGTATTCATGTGTGATGAAATATAGAAAGAAAAGACTTTTCCGCCAACCTGTCCAGTGGCAGCATTGTAAAATTGAACCAACATCAGTCCTTTTTACTTTTTAGTGTCCGACTAAGCCCGTCACAGTCAGCGAAGCAGACAAAGAAATCTCCCCTTGACTTTGACTATTCTGATTTCTCTATTTTCTTTCTTCTCCATGAAAAACACATTATAAAACCAAACCCAAACCCAAACCAAACAGACCACAGAATAATGAAACCCCAATTCCGCCATGGCAACTCCTCTGCTCTGCTCTTCTCCTTTCTCCTCCTCTGGTTTCTTCTTTCTCCTCACTCCCAAGCCCAATCCCCCGACGCCAACGGCTACACCTGCGCCGCCAACATGACCGCCGCCGCTCCGTGCCAGGCCTACGCCTTCTACCGAGCCACCGCCCCCGATTTCCTCGACTTGGCCGCCATTGCGGACCTCTTCTGGGTCAGCCGCCTGCAAATTTCCCGCCCCAGCAACATCTCCGACTCCAACTCCACATCCCCCCTCCTCCCCGGCCAGTCCCTCTTGGTTCCCATCACCTGCTCCTGCCACTCCGTCAACGCCTCCGTCGCCATCTCCTACGCCAATCTCTCTGTCAGAATCAAGCCCGGCGACACCTTCTGGAGAGTCTCCACCTTCAACTTCCAGAATCTCACCACTTACCAGTCCGTCGAAGTCGTCAATCCCACTCTGGTCCCCACCGATCTCCAAATCGGCGACGACGCCGTTTTCCCCATCTTCTGCAAGTGTCCTAATTCGACCCAGATTCAGAATCGGGTCAATTCCATGATCTCCTACGTGGTCCAGCCCGGCGACACTCTGCCCTCCATAGCCTCGAGCTTCGGGGTTCGAACAGAGGCCATTTCAGGCGCGAACAGGCCCAATCCCCGGCCGTTCGAGACGATTTTCATTCCGGTGAGTCAGCTCCCGAATCTGACGCAGCCAATTGCGGTGCCGTCGTCGCCGGCGCCGGCCGTTGCGCCGGCTCCGGCGCGAAAGAGGAAAGACGGGGCGGTGGTGGGGCTGGCGATTGGGCTGGGGATTTGTGGGATTGTGCTGATTTTGGTGGGAATTTTGTGGGTTTGTGGAGTGGGATCGGGGAAGAGTAGGGAAATGGAGGAGGGATTGGTGAGGAAGAAAGTGGAGGATAATGGTGGGATTTGGAAGGGGAATAATGGGAAGGGAATAATGGAGGTGGATTTAATGGCGGACGTGTCGGATTGTTTGGATAAATACAGAGTTTTCAGAATCGAGGAGCTGAAGGAGGCGACGGATGGGTTCAGCGAGAGGAGCTTGATTCAGGGCTCGGTTTATAAAGGCAGTATTGGAGGAATTGAATACGCCATCAAGAAGATGAAGTGGAATGCTTATGAACAGCTCAAGATCTTGCAGAAGGTAACTTTTTTTTATTTATTTATTTTTAATTTTCGCTTACGAGTTTGAATTACCACATTGATTTTTTCCCCAAATATTCATGATGCCGAATCTACTTAGGAGTTAGGAATTAGAGTCTTGTATGATTTTGTACTTAAATTTATTTTATTCTTTGGTAAGATTAAGTAGGAACTTAAAAAATTATGGCTATTTAATCTCTAATAGATTCATAATTTTTTTCATTTTGCTCCTAATAGTTTTTGTTGCTAGCGTTTGTCATGCATTTCTAAATTTTCTCGAAGTTATAATATTTAGAAAATAAAGATTGTGTGACACATAAGTGTTAAATCGATTGAATTAATAGTTAATCCTAAAGACATATTTTATAAAAGAAGTTGAAAGCATATAAAGTATATGGATCGTATGGACTAGATTATAAATTTTTTTATAGGCTTAATTCTTAAAGTTAGTGAGCAAATTTATAATTTAGATTGGTTTTAAAGGAAAATTCGAAACAAGTTGAATTTTTTAAAGAGAAAATAGTAACGATTGCCGATATATTTGCTAGGATTTTAAAATTTTAAGGTTAATGATGAGAAATATGAGTTTATGTAATTCATGTGAATGACTAAAAATGTAGCTTACAAAAACTTCCTAGAATTTCATTCCATATCATAATATTTAATATGTATTTTTTAAACCATCACAATTAGTATAGTATAAATTTGATTTTTTTAGTATGTTTTATCTTATATTTGAGTTGGATCTTATTTGAATTATTTTATTTTTGTAAAATTTTAAACCTTTAACTCTATCTTATCTATTTGACTTGTTTTATGTTATTATCTCTTAGTTTTATATTGGATTAGTAAACTAATCTATGAAAACCAATAGCCTTAAAGAACTTTTTTCAAAGCAGTGATTTCTAAGAGCCACTTTTTCAAAACTTGCAACTAAAAGGTTTTGGAAAAAGAAGACGATGGCTTTGATTAAAATATTGGAAAAAGACGAAAATAGGCAATTGAGTGCTTTCATTTTCCCACTTCCTTTTGCAAGGTTGGTTGAATAATCTCTCAAAGTTGGACCTTTTGTATCCTTGTTCATTCAAAAAAATTATTTTTTTAGTTCAATAATTGCGAGATGAATGATAACATTATCGATCTTTAAAATAGTAATAAGCGTTTGAGTTATATTCCAACCCCCAACAGAGAGAAGTGTAATTTTCTAGTTTTTAGGAAAAAGGAAAAAAAACGTTCGGGTTGCTAATGGTAAATTTGTTTTTATTTATCATTTTTTTTATATGTAACAGATATTTTATTTCTTCTCAATTCATGAGATTGTGAATAATGCAGTTAGTTTTTACACTATTATAAAAATGCGTTTTTTTAAACGAAGTTTTGAAAGTAAAAAATAAAAAAATAGTTTTTCAAATGGTTCTTGAAAGACCAAAATTAAAAAACAAAAAACAAAAAAAAATTGATTTCATTATTTTAGGATGCATTTGGGAGGGGATATTCCAACAGATGAAAACTGCCAAGTACAAACCTCTGTTTTCTAACATTATCCAAATACTTTATAACCCTCTTAAAAATGGAAAAAAAAAATAAACTTTTAAGTTTATAATATAAATTCGAATCTCTATTTTTTTAATACATAGTCTATTAGTTAACGAGAGTGACCTATCTAACTCTTGTTCTTAATTTAAAGGCATATTCTCTTAAATTAATCTCATTTATTCCCTATCCTCTAACCTTCCCATTTTAAAATTGATGTGGGAGAGAGACATGAAAAAGTGGAACCTTAACTTTAGCTAATTGTTTGAATTGGAACGTCATTTATCGTTGTAAGGTCTATTCTTGGTGATTCATTTAATCAATTTGGAGTAATTTTAATCATGTAACTTTTTTTTTATTTTTTTATTTGGTTGATTCTAACATGATGATGTGGTTTGAAGGTGAACCATGGTAATCTAGTGAAGCTTGAAGGCTTCTGCATTGACCCGGAAGATGCAAGCTGCTACCTAGTATATGAATATGTAGAGAATGGTTCTCTTTATTCGTGGCTACACAGAAGCGAGAAGCGGAAATTGAGTTGGAGAATGAGATTGAGGGTCGCCATCGACGTCGCTAACGGGCTACTCTACATCCACGAGCACACGAGGCCACGAGTCGTGCACAAAGACATTAAAAGCAGCAACATTTTGTTGGATGCAAACATGAGGGCTAAGATAGCCAACTTTGGGCTGGCCAAGTCAGGCTGCAACGCCATAACCATGCATATTGTTGGAACTCAAGGCTATATAGCACCCGAGTACATAGCGGATGGAGTCGTGTCGACGAAGATGGACATCTTCTCATTCGGAGTTGTGTTGCTCGAGCTCATCTCGGGGAGGGAGGCCATCGATGAGGAAGGAGGGGTTCTATGGATGAGAGCGAGCGGGTTTGTAGAAGGGAAGGAGAAGGAGAAGTTGGAGATGTTGAGGAGTTGGATTGATGAGGCTCTTTTGGAGCAATCTTGCCCTATGGATAGTTTGATGGATATAATGAATGTGGCTGTTAGTTGCCTGCAGAAGGACCCGACAAAGAGGCCGAGCATGGTCGAGGTCGTCTACGCGCTGACTAAGAATGAGGATGCGGTGTTCGACTTCTCCGACGATACTCTATCAGCTCCTCCCTTAACAGCAAGGTAGCCGAACCAGTTACTTGGTTTCCTGCATTACAAAGATGAAGCATATTGTGTATAGAATAATTAGAGGCTTTTAAGAGCGTATAATTTTTATGTCGTCCAAGCCATTTTAAAAAGCCTTGCGTTAAGCTTTTAACAATGTATTTTTGTATAGAATATTTGAAGGTTGTTAAATACTGTCGTTGTCAGATAGATAATAATTATTTTAAGCAGAGTAAGGAAAAAAAATAATTACTTTTTGAAGGATAGGATGTGAAGCTGATATGCTTGAAAAAGGTCAGAAGAAGTGTTGTTGATTCTTGATTAAACAGAGAGATCAATAATGAATAATATTCCAGTAAAGAAACCTACTTAGATTACAAAAATTACACTTATTAGATGCAAAACCGGGTAATACGACAATTAATTATACTGGTTCTCACTTTCAGTCATATGTGTAATTTATCAATATTGTCAAAAATTAGATTATAATAAACTCTTCTAAAAATATCTTTAAAGATTCCAATAAAGTCACGGCTTCTAACATTCACAAATATAATTAAGACACAATATCCCGAAGAAGATAATTTTGATCTCCCTAATTTACCGAGTGCCGCTGCCATAAATCAGCTACCAAAACACTCCAAAATCGGCTGGTGAAAAATCCCCCGACTGCTACAAAATTAATCCTGACGGCTCTTTCCTCTATTTTGTTCTCTCAACGACTCAGAAAAGAGGCTTATATATGCAAGTTCATACTCAGTGATTTGTTTTGGATTTAGATTTAAATACTATTTTGGTCCTATATATTTTTTCTTTTTTGTTTTGATCTCTTTATATATTTTTTTAAAGTGTTCATTTCAATTCTTGTATTTTTAACTTTTGTCTATTTGAGTCTGTTTTGGGGTGAAAATCCTAATCACACATTGAGGATAGAGAAATGTCCAATTTAGAAGGTCTTTCCGAGTAATCGACCTGAAGTGGACGACGTGAAGGTCTCTTCTGATGGCTGATCTGAAAATCTTTCCTAAGAACCCGACCTCATCAAAGTCTTCCCTGGTAGCTGACCTGAAGAGCTCCTCTTAGAACCGACCTATAGACTTTGCCCTGAAGACTTTGTCTAATGGCCGACCTCATCATGACTTTGTCTAATGATTGACCCCAGGCCTTCCCTGAAGGTCGGCCTTAAAGTCTTTCTTGAAGATCATTCAAGGGAGGAATGACCTTCCATACTTAGCCAAATTCCAGATAACAATCATATGAACTAGAATAGGTACTCCCGATAGGCCGACCTTGGTCCCGACATGCTCAACTGCTAGTCGGATTCTTTGTCGGGTATCTCAACCTATAAATAGGACATTTCACTCTTTAGTCAGGGATGGTATTCTAGCTCGGTCTCCATATTGAGGTCGGACTCATAATTGACTTGAACGTCAGAGTGTTTGTTCCCTTGTGCAGGTCTTTCCTCGTCAAGTGGTTTTCAACTCATTCCTGATAGTTCAGCTCATTCCAGTGCTTACTTTGACCTTTTGAGCTGGTCATTCCTTTCCCAAGGACACCCCACCTCTTCTGCGTGGCCGACCTTTACCAGATCATACCTCATCACATTTTTTTGCATAAACAAAGTCCATGTACTGCTGAAACGTTCGTTGTGGTCCATATACTTTTAAAGAGGGATTGTTTTGGTCCCTTCATTTTATTTCTTATGTCATTTCTTTCTATCACAATTTTAACACAACATTATATTCAATATATTTCTTGAAATGTGTAGCCATAACTTTTATATTAAAGTGTTTTCCTAGTTAAAGTTTTGCAAACAAAGATCAATTGTCACCTTTTTTAAAGTATGAAAATCAAAATAAATATTTTGAAAGTATAATGATTACCATTAACCAAAGTTAAAAGTAGAATGACGAAATAAACCAAAGGTTAAGCAAGACAAGAAAAACAACAAGCTCTAAATATAGAATGACACAACCAATGACTATGAGAAAATACTACCTAAAAATGTGGAAAAACACCAAATGACTCACATGACATTTATTATAACACTATATAAGGTGAAGACATGAAATATGCACCTAAATTTTTGAAATTATTCATAAGAATTATATGGAATGAATATAATTTCACAGTAGAGAAATAATATATTTTTTTTAATATAACATGTGGGATGATTCAAATTCACCATCTTTCTATAGAAAGATGATGGCACAAAAAGCAATAAATATCAAAACTGATACTTGTTCTTTTTTTTTTTTTTTTTGGTAAGGTTTAAAATTTGGCTTTAGTGCACTTGCCTTGCCATCAAAATCTACCAGAAAAAATGTTCCTCGTCCACACGATTTCGATAAAGTCCCGTGCAATATTGCGCTGTGTCACAGTCATTTCATCGCAGCACCAGCACCCACAGCCCCACGATACACACGATGGCGCCATTACATTGGTCGGTGGACTACTTGGGTCACAGTCAGTGGAAGGAATTGTTGCCACTTTCGAAGACTGTATTGGACCCGTGGGCCGTACTGGTGGTCGGCCCACTGGACCACTTCTTCCGTTACTCCACTGTCCACCCTCGTCTCTCAAAATCTCCCAACTCCATCATTACAAACATAGCCTTTTCTTTTCATTTCAAGAGATTCCAACCTCACCTTTTGCTGCATATTATAATGTTTTAAATATTTAAATTAGGCTTAAATCACCGTGTCAAAGTGAACATAATTCGATAATAATTGATATATATCTTTCATCAAGAAATCGTGAGTTCGATCGTTGTTAAGCTTAAAGGTAAATTTTGATTTTGTTTTCTCTTTTATTTCATTAAAAAAAATCACGACTCTTAACCTATTGATCTATGTCTAGAGTGGTACATTTTTTTTCTTCTATTTTTATGAAAAGTAGCGAGTGAATGTAGCAAAAGTTAAGTAAAGTTTACCAATTACAAGTCTAAGCTCTGAGTAACCATCAATGCATCCGATTAAGTTTACTTTTTTAATAATTTACAGCGCATGAAAGTTTGGAGCCCCTGGCTGGCAGGCACGTGCCCACTGTCGGTGAGTTTAGAGCCAAAATCTGAAGTTTTGAGACCCTTTGGTCTGGGTCTGAGCCCAGGGGAACCAGAGATTCAATTATCAGTGATTCCCATTTCCAAATTTAAACTCAACTATATTATTCAAAGAAGTTGTTAAAGATTTCGGTAGTTGGGTACCATACAAATTATCACGAGCCTCTTCTCAAATAGTCGCCCATTCTTCACTACGGTAGAATATAACTATAGATCACACGATGATTACATTTTTCAAGGTTCACTGTTTCTATATTTGGTACTTGATGATTTTTCGACCCAACATAATTCTAATATTATTTATCAAGGACAATGGTACTCTAAGTGCTCGAAATATTTTCGATATTGTTCGTACCTCATATCAATAGAGATGTTGTACATTACGTGTATACTCACGATCTTTTCCTTCTATAGCCCAGACAAAACTTTGGTTATAAATCATGTGATTTCATCATATTAACTAGCATGCCAATAAGTGCACTTAGAAGAGATAGAGAGGAAGTATGTGTTAAGTACAACAGTACCATTCGTATCCCGAGTATTTCCATAATTGTATGATATTGTCCGCTTTCATCATAGCTCTCACGAATTTCTCTATGAATGGAAAAGGGGTGCTTCGGATCGGGAGTAATCACTAGTGAGAGGGCAAAAAGAAGGGGGAAGGACAAAGGAAAGAGCAATGTCTACATTAAATCAATTGATTCGTTATGGTAGAGAAAAAAAACGACGCAATACGGCTTTGCCTTTGGTTCCACTCAAAATACCTCATAATATAATTGTCTTCTCTTATATACCATGAATCACATATTTCCCTGACTAATATGGAAGTTTGTTTGAACTTCTTACAGACCCAACGGTATGGATCGACTCTTTGCTCAATTGAAGTAGATGTTTATGTTTGTTTTGTCCTTTACTTAATTAAACAAAAGCATATAAGGTCATAATCACGTTGTTTAAATAATTGAAAAAACTTCAAAATCAACCCAATCTATCATTTCACATTTTTCGAAGAAAGTCTTAAATAAATAAGATACACCTAGAGCACTTTATTTTGTGATAATTATTGCCCCAATACTATAATTAATATCACTTCCTTCCCGGGATGGTATATGTCTACTTAAAACTTTGTTTTTTAGTCCAATATATTGGGATTGTAGATATATGCTAATTATTGTTGAACTAAACTCGTTTTGATATGTCCACCTAAAACTTATACATTACTCTACCATTGCTTTGTTAAAATCCTTCTACTTCATTGATGAGAGTCGTTTATAATAATGAATCAATCTCAAACTGTGACATTGCGTTGATGTAATTAGACATTTATGGTAGATTTCCCATTAATTACAACTATGTGTGTGTTGATGCAGGATTTTGGACGGGTGACAAGCAACTTCTAATATGAAGTGGATATTTAGCGTGACTTGTAAATTTTATAAGGCGTTTTGGAAAGCATGTCCAATTTTTATAGGAATTTTTTTTTATCATAAATTGTACATTTTCTAAATAACCATCGATTTAGAACCAACGTCAGTAATTTCTTGCCTTATCATTTTGACACTCCATATTTGATGATAAAAAATTCGATGACATTCATGTTTTCAAATCAGTGTCGAACTTTTTTTTTTTTTTGTTAGATAGACGACTTTGTAGGCTTATCTCATCCTCGACTATTCTAGTAGTTGGGATAAGTGAGAGATAAGTGACGGGGCACACAATCCCATCCATAAAAAAGTAATATTTCTCTTTTTGCAGCAATTCTTTAAAATAATTAATAGATAACCAAAAAAAAAAAAGAGAAATAACAAAATGATGATTACACTCCTATTATTTATAAAAGGAATCACTCGCGACAAGAACTTTATTTAAAAAAATAAACGTTTTCCATTATTTTTTTAATCACAATTTTTTAAATATAATTGTCCATTGAAAAAAAAAGTGCTAACAAAAAAGGTTGACGAATCATTACATAAATATTTTAAAGACTATTTAATATATCTATTGTTTTTGAAAATATAAATTTCCAACCGCTCCGGATATTCTTAAATCTCAACCCCACGAAATACGTCAGCCATCGCCATCCACCGATCGCCTTCCGATGGGTTGCTTTTCGATTTTTAGTTTAATTTAATACAGAACTTTTTCCCAATAAAATTTATTTATTTTTTAATTAGTAAAGAACCAAAAATTGTACAGTACAGCACGCACCGATCAAATTTCCGTCTGAAAATTATATAATACGAGTCCAGCGGCCATTTTCTCTCGCTCAGTCGTCCTTCTTCCACTTCCTTGCACCATACCCGCCATTACAGAGCCTCCTTCCACTTGCCATTACAGAGCATTGCGCCAGAGCCAGATGCTTCTGAGTCAACATCGCTGCTCGCACTTACGCCTTTCCTCACTTCCTCGATCCTATCGGAACATTCAGTCTTCTACTTCCAGGTATCTCTTCCTCCATATCCAATCTTCAGTTCTCTTGTTCTTCTTTAGCATTAGCTGTCTCCAACTTCTATGAATGGTATTCAACTTAATCGCTGGGATTTTCGCGCGTTTTTTCTACTGGTTCAACTGCTACTCTCACGCGGTTGACCATTTTATTACTCGCTGATACTTTTTTCTGTACTGGAGACTCCGCTGCTTCTTTAATCGTAATCTCGGGTCTGCATCTGCACTGCAACGAGTGTAGAAGATTTTAACTACCATAATTTGTCATTAAGTTTTTGTTTTCGTTTTTTAATAGTTACAGTGTTATGTGACTTTTGTCTAATTTAGTGCTTGATAGACATGTTGAACTGTTCACTCCTTTTTCCAGCAGAACGTTTTCATGTCACTTCTCGTGGGTCGACCATTCGAATTTTAATGCACGCCCTCTCATGGTTAGTGGAGGTGAGTCTGCTGTAGATGTAAATTACGAAATGAATACATTGTACAGTGAGATTGCCATTATGACTTAAATACTTTGAATTTTCACGACAGTTCGGTTTATTTTCTGTCTTTAGGTTAACTGAAACCGTTTTGGTTTTGCTTTCTGAATAAATTTGTTAAGCTACCGTGTTGTCGCATGGATTTGTGTACAAACCAGCATTGATCTGGTATTCTATTGCTCAGGCATTAAACATGTTAGATTCGTAGTTTTCATTCTCCTGACGCTGGTGATTCTATGGCAGGGTCATGGGAGGCCCGTTCTCAAAGGAAACAAGACTGGGTACATATTGCAATGTGCAAATGCAGTTCAAGTGATTTCAATGCCAGTGTTTGTAGAGCTAACTCGAATATTTTCACTCAGGTGAATGTTTGTTGATAGATAAAAAATCTGGTGTATCTTCTGGCTTACTCGTGCATTAAGTGTACTATTGTCAACTAGCTTGGTCTTACAAAGTAACTAACACAAACCTAATGTAGTTTTGCCTTGTACATCTATATTTGCGGTGATGTAATTGGAGAATCAACATTGGGAAAGGAAAACAATGGCTAATTCTTATTTGATCTGTACTACCATATCTCTCTTTCAACCATACACAGAATCATGCTATAAACAAGCATCTATATGTCTGGAAGTGTTGATTTTGAACAAACGCTGGCTGTTGGAAGAGCAAGTTCATGAATTTGGGTGCAGTAGGAACTTATATACTTGGAATGGTAAGCAATAGAACAACAAAATAAATACTCTATGACATAAGAGGCCAATTGAACCTAAAATTTTTTATAATTAGGGCTGATATTTTAAACGTCAGAACTATATTTCTCTTTTACCATCATGCTGTGAGGTGAGTATGGGCTTCCCACGTTTGAAGTTCTTCAAGGTAAATAGAGAAATTGTGAAACGAATGAAGTAAGGCAGGAAAACTCTAACTGCTGCACATCATTGACTCATTGACTATTTACAACTGTCTATTAATTTCTAATATTCAGTTTCTCATAGGCATACTTGCTTCTTAATTTAGTTCTTGGGGAATGTTTAAATTCTTCATTTGTTTTCTTTTAAGCTATGCACGTGTTTTTAATTTCAGTTATTGTTGCCTGCCAATTAGATAAACTAAAGAGCATCATTTTTGCCCTTTCTTTTTCACCTGGTATATGGAGAACTTGCTCAGTATCTAACCCATGCTTTTAGTTCACAAAATTGGCTGATTTCCTGATAATGTTGCACTGGAATTGTATCAGGGTTTTCAAGCTAAAGTTATGATTAAAGTTATATTTGGATGTTGCCTCGTCAGCTTGACACAAGTTAATTCTGTCAAATCTATAGCCGAAACTGTCCAAGAGATATTTTCATGTATTGTTCAAAACGTTGGAGCATCTGGCTTGCCATTTGCATGTGCATCTAATTGCTTGAAGAAACCCACACCTCTCCAGTTGGATGTATACTTGCCTGCATTTCAAGATATTAGATGGAATTTTGCACGGCTGATATACCTATTCAACATCCAACTCGAGAGAAATGTTGGCACGTAAGTTAGGTGCATATTTGTGTCATGGTTGATAATCTCATTAATGTTCTCGTTCTCATCCTCATTCTTTATAATGACTTATTTGAAGGTATTCCGTTTTACAATATTATGATTATCTACCAGGCATTACTTTGTCCTCATGATGTGGTCGCTTCTTTTTATGGAATGAAGTATCTATTTAAACTTGACTGTCACTCATCTGAAATGAGGCTCTAATAGACTGCAAATGTGACAAAAGAAATAGAGAAACTGCTAGAACCATGTATTCTAATTCCACGAATGTATTGTATTACTCTTTCTTTTTGGAAGAAATTCTTGTTCTTCTAAGATTGGGAAATCATTTGGGTTTTTCTTAATAGGTTCTTAGTGGTGCTTCTTGTGGCATGCATCTCATTTATTTTGATCGGTGGTTTCCTGTTTTTCAAGCTCAGGTACTCTACTGTTCATTCTTTCTTAGTATTAAACTGCAGCTTCAAATACATAGCGTTTATGTGGTAAATGGTAAGAACTGATCTATAAGTCTATAACTATAACATATTTTGTCCTTGTCACTAAAATTAATCTCTTCAGGTCTTGAAAAAGAAAAATGTTTCTTTTTGTTACCTGTGTTCAAAAGTGGAGAGTTCGAAGGGAATGGGAGGATATTGGATTTTCTAGGGTATAAATATCTCTTCCAGTCCCCTCCAACCTCTTTCTCTACATTATTAATATTAGAAAAAACCCAATCAACTGTGTTGATCTATACGACAGTTATACTCTGAAAAGAAATAAGATATGGTGGGATCAGCAAAGGCCTGTTATATCATCATTTTGTTTATAGTTCTCTATTTTAAAAAGAATTAATCTTTTTGCCTTCAATTTCTGTCTTGTTTCTTATTTTGTTTTTAAATAATGAGATAATTGACAAACTAGTTTTATGTTATTATTTTTCTATCAGTTGATTTTTATTACTCAAACTTTCAATCTCTTGCGTAATTTCAATTCTTGCAATCAATTTTTAGTTTGATTCTTGTCTGTTAGTTCATTGATCCTTCCTACATGCGAGGAGTGTCTTGAACAGAGGTAGCACACAGTCTCTGGAGGACTGCTTATGGGAAGCATGGGCATGTCTATGTTCGTCATCCACTCACTTGAAAGTATGCTGAATTTTCATTATAAGATCCTTCAGATCTATTTTATTAATGATAGCTTCAACTGCTTACTTTAAATCATTTTAAGTATTTATGAATGTTAATTTGACTTAGAAACATCTATATTTTTGAACTAACAGCAAACAACACGAGTCGAACGTGTTATAGGCTTCATTCTTGCCATATGGGGCATATTATTCTACTCTCGTCTACTCAGCACAATGACAGAACAGTTTAGGGTAAGCATAATGACAAAAACTTGAAGAAAAATTAAATGTTTACTGAAACTAATTTCCATGCACATTTTACTTATGCTTGTTGTTTGGACAGCATAACATGCAAAGGCTGAGGGAAGGTGCACAAGTTCAAGTTTTGGAGTCTGATCACATCATCATTTGTGGTGTCAATAGTCATTTGGCATTTATATTGAAGCAGATAAATAAGTATCATGAATTTGCTGTCCGCTTAGGTACTGCATCTGCTAGGTAACTGGTGCTCCTCCCGTCATAGATTCTGTGTCAACATCATGTATTATAAGCATTGGAGAGTACAGTTTCTTTTTGGTTGTTTTTTAAGGAGACAGAGAATTCTTCTCATGTCTGATCTTCCGAGGAAACAAATGGACAAGTTAGCTGATAATATTGCAAAAGATCTTTACCACATCGATGTTCTTACAAAGAGGTAAGGGTGATGAAGTTGTTTTCTTTATCTTAATCATAATAGCCGACAAAAAATTGTCTCTCTCTTTTGGATCTGCATTTGGAGTTTCCTTTTAGGAATTTTCATTTTCACTTGATGATATCATCTCCAAAAACAAGTGAAGTTTCTGGAATATGTTTTCATATGGCCTGAATTGTTTTTAATCTCATCTCATTCTATTGAGTTTATGGTTTTACAGTTGTAGTCTCAGCTTAACAAAATCATTTGAAAGAGCTGCTGCCAGTATGGCACGTGCAGTAATTATACTACCAACAAAGGGAGATCGGTAAGAATTTTTTCAGTCAAGAGTATATTTTTCTTCTTTTTTCTTTTGAGGGTGAGGATTCAAACCTCCAACCTTTTATTGATGATATATGTCTTAACCAGTTGAGCTATATTCAGGTTGGCTAAGAGTATATATGTCTTTTCTTCTATGGTAGTTTTCATAGACTGGGTTTCCAGCCTTCCGTAATATCATTTTCTTTCTCACCATTTAGAACACCTTCTTTGTTTATCGAAGAAATGATTCCTGTGAAAATGCTACTGAATTCTAGTCGTAGGCTGTAAAGTTACTGCAATATGTATGGAATGTTGATAAAGATTAGTAGTATTATGGAGTTGGAATGACTATTTTGCTTTTGTTAAAATTGTAATTACGAGTAGTAAAATGCTTTTGACCTCTAAGTAGTAGCCCCGTCAAAATTCAAGAACATGCTTCACTCCTTCCATAAAAGTCGAAGTTTATACCATGAATTTTTTTATTGAGATGAAGTTTACATATTTTGGCATTTACCGAAGCTTATTTGTTCTCTTAAGCAGGTAGATGGATATTTTTCCATAGTTCTTTTAATATTTTAATTTCTTCCAGTATTTCATGGTTTCTTTATTATTTTTATTTTATTGACAAATCTGACAAATTCTATTAAACCTTCCACCCTCCTCTGGATATTGGGATGAATTTGCCCTTATGTAGGTTTCTCAATCATCTTTAAGGAGAGATCTTTTTACAAATATGGTGAAATAGGAAGTAATCATAGTTATAAGAAAGCCTTGTTGAATAGTTATCCTGGACCTTTTATAAGAAAAGAATTTTACAACCAATTGAAGATAAATGTCATAATTTAAATGTTGGAGTGACACGGAGTCCAGCTAACAGAGTGCTTTTAGCACATGCAGTTATTGAAATATTGACCAGTATAGAATGTAAAGCTACTTATTTTGGTTTCAAATATGAGAAATCAATCTTAGAAGTATGGATTAATTAAAGCGTTTTTGCACACAAATTTATTAGGTATGAAGTTGATACAGATGCATTTCTCTCTGTTCTTGCCCTTCAACCCATTCCGAATATGGAGTCCATCCCAACTATTGTTGAGGTATGCTACCAATAAATAACAATTTGATCAGTTTATCAAATGCCAACTATGAATGGATGAATTTGAACTTTCTCTCGATGAATTCAGGTTTCTAGTTCCAATACATGTGCGCTCTTGAAGTCAGTCACAGGACTGAAAGTAGAGCCGGTGGAGAATGTTGCCTCTAAATTATTTGTTCAGTGTTCTCGGCAAAAGGGGCTCATAAAAATTTATAGGCACTTGCTGAACTATCAAAGTACGTAATGAATTTATAGTATCCTAATTGCATAGGACAATGGAGGGCGAAACTCCTTTCCTGGAACATATATTTAGGAGTAATTAGCTATTCAGAATTTCCGACAAGTTATGCTATTGAATTCTCTAGTTGGGTTCATTAGAGTGCTCTTTCTAATAAATTGGGATATTGGTTTTCATTCCCAGTAAAATGCACGTTATTCATCAAGAACCAGAACCTGAGCCACTTTATTGAATTGCATGTGTTGACGTTTAATCTTGAATCATTTGCATTTTATTCTTTAAGTCATTAATAACTTATACCTCTCAATCTAAGGTATTAGTAACCTCCCTTTTATAAGTTTTAGGTTCAGACCCCTGGCCCCACATTTCTAATGTTACATTCTTGATTAAAAAAGAAAAAAAACTTAGATCTTGGAGAAGAATGGTTGAAAAAAACTTCCGGGTTCTCTTTCAATGATTATCATGAAGGACAACTAACTGAATCACAATAAAGGAATAAAATACTAGATGCTGATAATATCTAAATTCCATCCTTGAATTTCTATGCCTTTTAGTTTTCGGTCTACTCAAATTTAAAATGCTGTGTAATTGCAGAAAACGTCTTTAATCTATTCAGTTCCCCCAATTTTGTTGGTCTAAATTATAAAGAAATACGCCAAGGATTTCATGAGGTATTTACCCATCAGCTAAGATCTTCCTCAGCATTCCCTTTCCTTTTTGCTGAATGGGTGTTTCTACAGGCAGTTGTTTGTGGTATCTATAGGAGTGGGAAGATACACTTCCATCCAAATGATGATGAGATTCTGCGGCAAAATGACAAGGTATGAATAATGTATATCCAAACGCTGATCTGTATCTTTCTTTTTTATAGACAGTAGCAGCTAGTGTTGATGGTCCTAATCTGCCCAAAAAAAAAAAAAAAAACGAAGTAACACCAATCTTTTCATTCAAGTTTCAGTACCGCGATGAAGTTATGATTTTATTTGGTTATAAACAAAACAGTCTCTGCACAAAATTTATCTAAGATGTATATCACGTTAGACTTCTCTCTCTGATCATTTTCTTCCTGAAGTTTTTGTATTCAATTCTTAGACTTCGTGCCAAACACCTGAAGAATGAGAATAAAAGTTTTAAATGCTTGTATCTCATGCTCGTAATTTGTTAAGATAGGATAGGCTCCCTTTTATCTGGTAGAAGGATAGGGTGGATGCAAAAATCTTGATACTGCACTTTTCTAGACTTGCAATATTCAGTTTTACGTTAATTGTTCAAAGTGGACAAAAATTGTAATGCTATGGATTAATGGTCCTTTATCTGGTGACGGTGAGTTCTCAATTGCTTTGAAGGGAACAACTTCATTCCACACGTTTTGTCAGTTGAATTTGTGCACCTCTCCTTAACTATCTTTTCGTGTAGGTTCTGTTCATTGCACCTTTACTTGGAGGACATAAGGGAGGGGGTGGCTATTCAAATGTGACTAAAGAAGGAAGTAATACCATTAAAAAGCTGGAAAGCATTAAAAACAGTAATGCAGGTTTACATCAATCTCTGGAAACAGATAGAAAGCGATTTGAGAATATCATTAAACATCCAACAAAACCTTTTTTCAAGGTAATATTTAAGTGGTCCATTTTTGTTTTCAACAAGTCAGTGAACATGGTGACTAATTTTTATATTGCATGCAGGCCTCAAAAAAGGCTGTAGGACCAAAAGAATGCATACTTTTGCTTGGTTGGCGCCCAGATGTTGTAGATATGATTGAAGAATATGATAACTATCTTGGACCTGGTAGTGTATTGGTAAAGCCCTTTTCTGTATGAACCTTCTTCGTGTTTTCTAGACTACAAATCTTTGTGCTAGAACTTGACTCCTCTGACATCACTTTTGAACGGGACTTAAGGTGCTCTGCAGTACTGACACTGCATGCAATGTAGTCTAGTCTTGATCTGATGAAAAAAATGCAGTCATATGGATGATTGGAAATTTGGCTAGAGTGTCAATTTATTGAAATATATCCCATTCAGCTTCTCATCTTCTCTTAAGTAGAGGTTCTCTTCTAAGCCCAAAAGCCTTGATGAATACGCTAGACAAAAATAGCTCGGCTAAGTGACACATGGGTTCTTTGGAGTTTGAAGTTTGTCCATCATGATGTGATACATTGAACTTTTATTCAGTTTCTTTGGGCTTGATAAGCCGGTTTTATACATCTGATTTTTGGTTATATGTGACATGAACGCAAATTTTGGACCTTAGATTCTCATCTCCCATGTAAATGCAGGAAATTTTGTCGGATGCATCATTCGATGAAAGAAAAAGGGCTAATAAAGCTGCAGACCGGAATAAATTCAAAAATGTCAGAGTTTCTCACAGGGTATTGACATAATGTTTTAATTGAATTAAGATAATGGTCATAGTGTAGTCTTCTGAAGCATTTTAGTTCTTTCTTTAAGCCAACTTCCACAATTTTGTACCTCTCCTTTGTATGCTGTAGATAGGAAACCCCATGGACTATGATACCTTAGAAGAAACCATACTAAATATTAAGAGTTCTTTCAATAAAGATGAAGATGTTCCTTTATCCATTGCGGTGATATCTGACAGAGAATGGCTTCTTGGTGGTATGCCTTTTTTTTAAGACTATCTTATATGCCTTTTTTTTGGCTTGTATAATGTTTCTCTGTTTTAATAACCAGAATATGGATTGTATTAACTTCCATTCTTCCAGATCCATCTAGGGCAGACAAACACTCAGTATATACTCTTCTCCTTGCTGAAAGTATCTGCGAGAAACATGGAGTTAAGGTATTTGTGTGTAATAGCAAAGTAATACGATCAATAACACAATTCCTACACATTAATCCTTTGACATCTATAAATTTATTGAAAGTTTGATCATATGACATCTTAGCAGTCTTTTGTTTATTTTCTGGAGAGAAGTAGGGTCTATGATATGACACTATATTTCAGGTGCAAAATCTTGTTGCAGAGATTGTTGACTCCAAATTGGGAAAACAAGTAAATGCTCCATTTTCCAATCTTCATGTGTATCCTTTTGAGTCTATTTAAAAATTGATGTTGCTGTTTAAATGCATGCAGATAACAAGAATAAAACCTTCCCTAACGTACATAGCAGCAGAGGAAATAATGAGTCTTGTCACAGCTCAAGGTCTGAAAATGCATTGTGAACCCCTGTTAGATTTGCTTGCAAGTGACCCCCAAAATGCGATTCAAGTATATATTTTTGTGTGACAGTGGCAGAGGATAGTGAACTGAATGAGGTGTGGAAAGATATTTTAAATGCCGAGGGTGATGAAATATATGTGAAGGTACATCTCTGTTTCTTCATCCACATCACCTTTGGATAACTATGAACATTGAAATAAAACGCCTAGGTCGAAAGTACAATTCTTGCACTACTTGGGACTTTTTTGGTCACGTGATTAGATGACTCAATAATATATTGTTTTGCACATGCTATTACTTGAAATTCTACTTTGAAGAGCTTCAAAATTTTAACTAGTGACCATGAATCCTGAACTATTGTGGTTTTGAGACTATCCGATAGAGGAGGAAAATAAGGGTCCATTTGATAATGCTCCCGTTTCTTGTCTCTTATTTCTAATTTTTGAAAAACACAATTATTTGGTAACTCTTCCTGTTTTTCGTTTCTCATTTTTAAGAAACATTTTCAAAATTGTATAGAAATTTTTGAAACAGCAAAACTAAGTTTCTTATTTCTATTTTTGGTTCTTAAAAAGCATAGATAAAAGTATAATAAATATAAAAAAGAATAAATCTAACATAAAAAATTTGAATATTCAACGTTCTTATAAAATTTTTACCTTTTTCTAATTTAATAATTTAGAGAAGAAACAAAAATAAATAATGATTATCAACTGTTTCTTTATTTCTTTAAAAGGAAAAAG
Organism: Momordica charantia; assembly: GCF_013281855.1. Classification (NCBI taxonomy): domain Eukaryota; kingdom Viridiplantae; phylum Streptophyta; class Magnoliopsida; order Cucurbitales; family Cucurbitaceae; genus Momordica; species Momordica charantia. The sequence goes on along the minus strand of NW_028275163.1, from coordinate 3,552,887 downwards.
CAAGAAATATTTACTAAATGCAATTATGTTTTTTCTCGATTTGAAAAGGAACAAAAATATAAAAATGTTATCACACAAGCTTTAAACTGACTATAGGCTGTAGTTAAAAGGATGTTGTGTGTAGCCTTGTGTAACATAACTGCACCATGCTTACATATCTTCTTGACACAGGATATTAGTGGCTACATGAAACAAGGGGAGGATCTCTCATTTTCAGAACTAGCCGAAAGAGCACATCTAAAGCAAGAAGTTGCCATTGGCTATGTTAAAAGCAATAGGAAGGTAATTGTGGTCGTTGAATATTGTAGAGAAATAATGTAGGATACGAGTCTGATCTGATGCATTCTTCTGGTTGATGCAGGTTATCAATCCAATTCCCAAATCCGAACCGCTTTCTCTTGAATTGACAGATTCATTGATCGTTATATCAGAACGTGAATAACAACAAACTTTCTGCCAGTTATGAAAAATATATTCCCCTTCCATTTCTTTTGTTCTGTTCTGTTCGTATATTCAATGCAACACATTGTTTTTTTTTATCCCTTAGAAATATAGAGCACAAAGGTACCTCACAAATTTGTCACAATATTATGAATGATCTCTTTACAGATGAATTGCAATGTTTCAAAGATTGAATCATTGTGTATAGTTCTTTTTCAAGAACATACTCCTTTTTTCCATTTCTTAACCAGGTAATCAAATCATAGCTAGCTTTTGACATGAAGATAGTTCAATTGGTGCAAGAATGTGTACCATTTTTGTCTGTGACTTTAGCCAAATAATTGACGACCTTGGATGCTTTTCAAAACTAGGCAATATTAGAATAGGTGGAGTACTCAAATTATTCTTTAATGATACTGAAACTCTCTTCTTGTAAGGGACTCCTAACCTACCTTTCTTGAGACAATTTGTTATAGTACCCTTTTTATTTTTAAAATAATAATAGGACCCATTATATTATTGAACCCCACAATTAATATCCTAAAATATATGGCTCAGCACATATATAATCAATTTGAATATTCATCCTCTCTCCTTACCATTTATCTTCGATGTATACTTCTATCTTTATCCTCCTTTTTATTTTGCAAATATATTGAAAGATAAATTGCAAAAACCAAACCTCAATTGATCAAATATTAAAGTTTCATTTATCTCATTCAAATCAGTGATTTATAAGGGCTCTTTACCTACTAAATGGTAACTTTTACCAACTCAAATACCTATCCATGCTAACATTCTATTACGTATATTCGAAGATACACTATTTATTTGTTGAAAACAAGATAACCACAATAACTAAAAGGACCGGTATTTTAATACTAAAAATTAAAATAGATATTATGAAACACCGAATAAAAGTAAAGTTTAAAAACTAAAATATATCTATTTTAAAACAATCAAATAAATAAAATTTTAAATAGGTTGGATAACTATTTTATTTTTAATTTTACACTTTGAAAATTAAGTCGATAAGACATTACTTCCACGTACGTTTTAACTTGTCTTGTTATATATTTTGTTTTGTAACCATTGAAAGGATGATATTCCCATTGAATCATTGCAGAAGAAGCTTAATTTTTAATAAAATAGAGAAACAAAAACAAAACCATCCTAAAAAAACGAGCGTTAATTTAATTTTTTTTTTCAGAAAAGTAACAACTAATAAAGTAACGTTGTAAAAAAAAAAAGGCGCTAAATAGGGATTTGCATAAATTAAGAAGATCGTCTGGAAAATCCGAAAGTAAAAACGAAAGAAAACAAATGTTGGGAGGTTGAAAGAAATCCGTGTCCAGTCTCCACCTCTCCGGTGTTATGAATCCACCGGCGTGGTGTTGAGGTTCTTCACAAAACCCTTCGAAACCACCTTCTCCCCCTTTATCTCCTCTCAAATCCCTCTCTCCACTGCGCCTAGGGCTACCATGGCTCATGGTGGCTACGGCAAGCGCAGGGTCAACCCCGCCGCCCGCCGATCCAAGGCTTTGGCGGTGGACAAGAAGCCCAAGTCCGTTTCCCTCAAGAACCAGATTCGATCTGCTGAGCGCATGCTTCGCAAGGTTTTATTCCACTCCGACCTCTTTACTTGTTGAGTAGACATTGTAGTTCTTCTAGGTCCTTTTAGGGGGTTGGATTTGTTAACTGATCAGGGTTCTCTGTTTAGCTGTTGGGGGAGTTCGGAGAAGAGACTAGTTTGTTGAATTCCAACATCTTTTGATTTGGAAGTCGAGTTGCAGGTTTTATTGCGTATTGAACTCGATTCTTTGCAATATCCGGAGTTCAATGTCGAAATGATGCTTTATTAGGATAAGTGTCAACTTGTTATATAAAGTGAATCAAATATTGAGGTGAAGAGTGTGCTACAAGAATTTTTGAAAAGTAGGAGAGCCAAAGTGAGGTTTCCGTTGCGTATGGTTACTTGATGATTACTTTTAAATGACCCTTTTCCTTTCTCCAGATTTTACCTGCTGATGTGAGGGAGGCTCAAGAAAAGAAGTTGGAAGGACTTAGAAAACAGCAAGAAATTCAGTCCCGGTTGGCTGTTGAGCGCAAAATATTCTTGCGAGATAGGAAGATAAAATTTTTTGGTAATACTTGGTAATATTTTTTCTGTCATTTGATAGGGTTTGTGTTTCAAGCATGTGTCAGCTATTTATTTATTTATTTATTCTTTTAAAACTTTGTCCTTAATCCAGAGAGGAGAAAAATTGAAAGAAGAATTAGACGACTTGAAAAACTGCAACGTGCTCCATCTGGCCAGTTGCAAGATTCAGATATTGCAGATCAATTGTCTAAGTTGAAAGAGGATCTCGAATATGTCAGGGTATATCATAATTTTTTCCCTAAAATATGCATATATGTACATATACATATATGTATGCATGCATACATTCCTGTATTTATGTATGTATGGCAGAATTGATGCTTTGATATACAGGAGATCATCTAAATTTTATTGTAATTACGGCTTATTCTTCACTTTCATTGTGTTCGCCATCGTTGCAAATATTTACTATCTTCATTTTTATATTGCTAATAAAAATTCTTGGATAATGCCGAATTCTTTCATTATTGATTGATTTGTCTCTCACACCTTAGAGGAGGTATAAATTGTAGATTCAGCTATATGTGCTTTGTTATTTCCCCACTTACCCCTAGAAATAGGATTAACAATAGTTGCAGCAGTTGTAATGACAAGTATATACTTGGTTTTTCCATCATCCTCTGTAATTTCAGATGTGAATTTTTTTTATTTGAATGCAGTTCTTTCCCAAAACAGAAAAATATGTAGCTTTATTTACTGGAGGTGATGATTCAGACATGGTTGATAGGAGGAATAAGTTGCGCAAGCAGATTAAAGACAATCTGATTGCTGCTGCAGCCAGTGGAAAGGATTTAGAAGGTGGTCTCCTTACCACATCTGCTAGTGTTATTTTTCAAATTTTTATTTTAATTTCTTTTACCCTTTTCTGCCAAGTCGTTTGGTTTCATCTTAGAATATAGGTAGGTTTATGGGTGAATTTATGCATGCTCTGTATGTGTTCACTATTCTTAGGCACATGCAGCCCGAAACCAACAGCTCAACAATCAACCTTGCCCACCTAATTAAATATTTAAAAATTGACTTATTTAGGAGAATGTTTGAATATAGCCTTCTTTTGGAACCTTTGGCTTGAAAAAAATATGAGCACCTTCAGCAACAAGAGGAAGCCTTGTGAAAGTTCTTTTATTTAGTTTTACTGTTTTAGTGGCTGTTTTACTTACACTCTCCTTTAAGCCACTGTAGTTTGAATTTCATTTTAGCCACTTGAAAAACTTTTTATAATTTCGATTGGGAACAGGCAATGGTTTCGTGAGTTTAGTTGAGGTGTGGAAGCTGGTCCGGACACTCACATATATAAAAAAATTGTTTATTTATTATTTTTCCATTTTTACAAATTTTCATTCATTCCGAAAATTTGTCTCATATATATATATATATATATATATATATATGGATACGTTTTCCAATCTTTTGTATTTTGTGAAATAAGGATACATTTTCCCAATCTTTTGTATTTTGTGATTGTAGTTCCTTGTTAAGATCATGATATGTCCTTTTAATGATGTTGAATTGACTCGAACAGAGACTGGTAGTGAGGATGATGGATTACTTGACCTGAGTGAGGATGATTTCTTCTTATCTGGTAGCTCAAGTGATGAAGCAGATGCAGATGATGAATGGACTGATAAAAGTACAAGGTAGTAGGCATTGAAATTTCTTTCTAGTTCTTGTTTGATCATGTTTTGCAAGGGTCTTGGTATATTGAATGTTTATTCTATGCTTTGGCAGGGAACAGGCGTCCAGTACTTCTGGCAAAGCAGCATCTGGCATGTCCAGTGATGAAAGAAATCAGGTTCAGTTTTCTTGTGACTGTTGCTGTCTTGTAAATAGGATGTAATTCTTTGTATCTCATGTCCCCAACCTATTTTTCCATCTTCCTCTTATTTGGCTAGCATTTTTTGTAGAGGCAGATTTCTGCTAGAGCCTTAATGCCGCCGCCTCGTCCAACCAAATCATTCCCGAGTTCCGCTCAAGCTCGGTTAAAAACTGGATCTTCATTGAGAAAATTTTCAACAGATCAGAGGGCTGAGGTTTCTACATCCAGCAATACATCAAGTGGTAGAAGTGGATCCTCTTTTAAGCCTAGGGGATCCTCAAACTCCTCGCATACAGGTCAGAGCAGTAATATTAGTTCCAATTCCGATGCTCACAAACCCCGAAGAAAGAGGAGGCCAAAGAAGAAGAAACATCAGGTGAGAAAAAAACGTCAAAATTGCAAAAATCCACTCTTGTACTCTCTATCTGCAGTTCAACCTGAATATGTTAACTTGATATTGAATGCTGGAAAACAAGTTTCAATCCCTATTCTCAGATTCCTTATAAGTTGTGGCTTTGGGCCTTTCTCTGACGAATTATTGATTTCCATGTGATTGTTGTGGAAGTACTTTTTACTTATTGGCCAATCCCTTTTTTTTTTACAGGCATGATAGATTGGCCTCGTCGCCCTGTAACCTTCATTACAAGCCTAAACATGACTTCTGAAGCGGTTTCAATGACTTTTATGGCGATTTGCTGCACAATATACTAGGAGCTTGAGAAATCATTTCATTTAGTTCTGAAATGATTTAATGATCTTTTAATATCATGTTCTCCCTTTTTTTTTTCCTTTCTAAATCATCAGATAATTCATAGGTTTTGGGTTGTTTCTTTCCTTTCTATACAGTTTAAACTTGTATTTGGAACTTGAATCTCTTATATACCATGCTTCTTGTGTGGCCTTTGTCAACAGTTTATTTAGCAACACACTAGTTTAACACTTTTTTTTTTTTTTGAAGAACTTCTGTGGTCATGTAATGATATTGTGAAGTGAAAATATTTTACTTGATTAGCTATGTTATTCAATTATAATCTTAGAAAATTAAACATTTTTCACAATTGAACTTTGTATTCAAATAAATGGTGTGCACAAAAATTGTTTAAAATCAATTTAACACCCGCGGTAAAGTAAAATTACTCTCTTCAAAGCAAGTAGGATTTTCAGTGTGGTGTTTAGTCGAGAAACACTCCATTTGAGTGAAAACTCAAACCTCTACTCTTGTCTACCCGACCAAAAATGTCCAAATCAAAATATAGATAAATTGAATAAATATTGTTGTAAAAGTTAGAGAAATTAAAAATTAGTAAAAAATATATAAATTAACAAATAAAGGTTTTTCTATTTTTAAATAAGTTAAAAATGATTAATATTAATATTATATATATTATCGATGTTTTCGTTATATTTTGTTTCTAATTTAGCTGGCACTCAACATTCATTTCAGAAAAAAAGAATTTTCTTTCTTATTTATTACTTTTGTAAAACCCTATAATTGAATATCAACATCTGTACCTTCCCGGAGATTGGGATTTTGGAGCGGAGGAACTGAGAAGACATTTAAAATAAATATAAAGGAAAAAAGAAAAGAAAAAAAGGAAGAAGATGAAGAGCAGCAGAGGAGGAAGCTGATCTTCAGAGTCTCTAAGCACCGGAAGGAAAAACCAGAGTGGGAGACTCTAATGGAACCTCCTTCAGCTCAGCTTCCTATTTTCTACCTCTTGCTTTTAGTCTCAATTTCATCACCCATTTTCATACAAAATTCTCTAGCTGATGGTGTCACTCCTCACGAAGCCAAACAACTCAGAGATGAGGTACTAATTCCTTTTTCTTTCTTCCCCAATCAATCGTGTAGCAGAACCCCATTAACGAACCAAAATCAATTAATCCCTTCTTCATTTCGATACCCTCTAAGCCATAAATATTCTCTATCTCTTGTCTTTGGATAAGAAACAATTTCATCTATCTCATATTGGGTAAGCTCGTCGGGTGGCTACATTGTTGGATATTGAATGGTGAAACTTTTGGCAAATTGAATCCGTTGTTCCTGATTAGTAATCGAACATTTTTTTTTAAATTGCTCTTATAATAAATCTCTAATCTTCGTCCAACCTGCAAGTATTTTTTCTTTATTGTCTTTGTGATACTTATGATCTTGAATTGGATTATATTTTTACACATGCCTGTTGAACTGGCATTGAAGGACGACAATTCTTCTAAAAACTTCACAATTATACCACAGAATTACCTTGAGTTTCACCGTTTTTGTGGAGGGAGGATAGGCATGCGAGATTGGAGTTAGCGGTTTTATGTAATTATTTGACAATTTAGAAATACGGGTCTGTTCTGGAATCGTTTGTTGATGACCTGTCTCTATTTCTCTAATGTTCACTTATTTTCAGTTTATTATAAGCTAGACATAATTGCCATGTAGGTACGTGAAATGTTTTATCACGCCTTCAATGGATATATGAAGCATGCTTTTCCCCTCGATGAATTAAGACCTTTATCGTGTGAAGGAGAAGACTCACTTGGTGGTTATGCCCTGACTTTGGTAAGCTGATTCCTTCTGTTTAATGTTATACATCCAAATAATAAATTAATGAGGTAGAGTTGTCGTATTGAAATAATGATGACGATGTCTCCCTCATTTTGTTGTCACAGATCGATTCATTGGACACACTGGCTTTGCTTGGTGATCGGGAACAATTTGCTACATCTGTTGAATGGATTGGTAAAAATCTTCGGTTCGATATAGTGAGTAATGTACATTTTTGTGGGGGTTGCTGTCTTGATTAGCTAGTTAGGGTTAAAATCTGTCTGAAAGTCTTTTTGACAGGATCACTATCTGGATAATGGTTTTTAATCCTATTAGATAATTATGATTACAAATTTCTCTTTCTTTCACCTTCCGCTGTGTGATGAAAGTACATATTGAGCAACTTCTTCAGCATGTGGTTTTTATATAAAACCAAGTTCTTTTGGTCTTCGAGTTTTAGACCCCAACCTCTATTGTAGGTGTCTTAAGTGGTTTCTTCTTGGATGTTTGGTTCATGAACATCATTTCCGACAGAGACCATACCATATTTGCAACCAATAGCCACCTAGGTCAAAATCCTGGGTTTTCAACTTGAAACAGAAAATTATTGCTTCGGCTTCCAATTGAATGTGGTGGTTTGCTTTGGAAAGAGATTCTCTCTGGCATTATATAATAACAAGAAAATTTGCAAGAGGTGCAAGGGGTTGGTGACTAAAAGAAACCTCAGCAAAAGAAGTCCTTGCAAAAGAGGGCCTCTTTCTGTTTAAGGTCATCAATGGTTAAAGACTTTGCTTATCGAAAGATAGTTGGAGAATAACCATCCACTAAGTAGTATCAAAGGTGCTCACCTACCTAGAATTTAATATCCTACTAATTATCTTGGCTCTTGTGAGATTATGCTAACTGGCCCAGACACTCACAGATGTCAAAAGAAAAAAAATCATCAATTGCGTGTTGTCACTAACACTTGTGTATTTACTGACACAATTTTTACAATCATATTATGATTTCCTAGTTAAGGAATACAATAGTATTGGTTACTTAATACTCAGTCCTAGTTGGGGAATTATATCACGTGTTCTAACATTTTATATATCACTCAAATAGAAGGTCATTTCAGTCTTGAATCATTGTAATTCTAAAATGACCTATATGTTCAACTATAATCTTTCTTTTGTAACTACAGAATAAAACAGTATCTGTCTTTGAGACGACCATTCGAGTTCTTGGAGGTTTACTTTCAGCTCATCTCATTGCAAGCGACCACACAACGGTATTATTTTTATTTTTAATTTTTTTTTCCAAACTTCATCTGTGTTGTTTACTTGTTTTGTAATTAAAATTTTTTAAACTCTGATGGCATTGGCTAGATCAAGGTTCTGTATGCACAGTCAACTAGAATATTGTTTTCATGCATAGTGCACCTATAGTTGTCAAAATATCATTCAAAAACAATTTCCAATGTCTCACCAAAGTTGAGCACTTGGGTTGAGAAGTGGTGGGCATCAAATATCTTGACGAAGGGAAAGCACAGAATGAGGGTATGCCTATGAACTATTTTTAGAAAATTTCCCCTCTTGAAAATAAAACTATTTTAAAAACAATGATCAAGTGGTTTGTAAAGGTTTATTGTGTACTTGAAAAATCATTACTCATAAGCCTGTGATTTTAAAATGAAGAACATATCCATTTGTCTTTAAAAAATTGCCACCCATGAGAACATATTAAAAAGAAACTTAGAGAAAACAACTTTTAAAAACGGTAAAACAAATATGTTTTCACTAAAATTTTTATTCTAAAAACCAAAATATGTTTTTTCAAAAGTAGCTCTTAAACAACCATAAGATATGGAATTTTTTTAAGATGAGCCTATAGCTAAATATTTACATGCCCTGTTGGTGAGGTCAACTCTGCTTCTTTGATATGCATTGAACCTGTGAGGTCCTTTAGTTAGGTTAACAGTTTGGATAGCGATCAATTGGCAAATTGTAACCCAAGTTCTTTTAAGAGGCTTTTTTTCAAGTCAACTTTTTTCCATCATGTTCATGATGGTACATTCTCAATATTGTATTTCTACTATAGTGCAAATATTCGTTTAAAGATCAGCACAGTATATTTCTGATTCCATTTCTGGAATTTGTTGTAGCTAGTTTATCCATTGTTATTATGTGTAGTTGTTAAATGTTTAAATATGGATATCTGATTGACTCCCTCCCATCCTACAGGGCATGAAAATTGCTTCATATGAGAATCAATTGCTTAACTTAGCGGAGGATTTGGCTCGAAGATTACTGCCTGCATTTGACACTCCTACAGGTTTTGCTCTTGATACTATCTGTTGTAGAGTAATTATGCTCACATGAACTGAGCATATTTTGCAAGCTTTCCACCTGAAAGTTTATTACTTTTTCTCCCGTTTTTTATCTACAGAAAAAGGATGATTTCATTACAGAGGAGACAGCATACACATTAAAAAGCAAAAAAGCAAAAAAAAAAAAAAAAAACTAACTCAATTGCTTATGTAGATTGAGTTTTGACCGAATCTTAATTATTGGCATTTTCAGTTCTACCTTCAGCATATGCTTTTCATTGTTATTTTCTGGTTGCTTGTTTTATAATTCTTTTGTGCTGCGGGAGGCTTAAGTTTGTTTTGAAGTTTCTCATGGTAGAGTATGGCATGGGAAACCAGATGTTTGTGGGATTTCATTATTCAAGAAGCAAAGCAGATTTTCCAAGTCATTACTTCCGTGAACTTTAGCTGAAAAGAATTTATTTGGGTGCCATAGACCAAGTTTATCAGCCATTTGTGGCTTTTATGTTGACAGTCTATTTTGTCATATAATGCAGGAATTCCATTTGGATCAGTTAACCTATTGTATGGAGTTGATGAACATGAAAGCAAGGTGAAACTTCTCGTCCTTTTCTTATACATGTGAAATTTAATGATCAACTAGAAAAGCATGCTATCCATTTAAGTTTTGAAAAGGAAATCGCATTGCTTGAAAATAGTTTCTTCTGCCCTACATTAGTACACTTGAGGACTGATGCGAGATGCAGTTGCCTCATATAATTTCTGAGAACTGTTCTTGTGAATTCCATCTTTCATCTTTTTGAAGTGGTTCTAATCTAGAGTTTCTCCTGTCTCTCAGATAACATCAACAGCTGGTGGTGGGACCTTGACTTTGGAATTTGGAGTTCTTAGTCGTTTGACAGATGATCCAAGTGAGTGTCGTGACCTTAATTTGAAGAGACTCTTTTGTCTTAATTGATACCATTATAACCCAATTTGTGGCTGCACCTGCATTTGCTCTATGACACTTCACAACTCACACCTTAATATAGATTCTTAAAGCTCTTAATTTACTAATTTTTGGGCGGTTTGGAGCTTTTGGTCACTAAATGGTACTGATAACTAAAAGACAATCTGTTCCTTGCGTCTGCATACCTTGGTTGCTTGTATATATATATTTTGGGTATTTGTGCTGTTCACTGTTAAATTGATTCAGTTAACACCAGCAAGTCCATACTATTATAATTTTAGGGCAGAAGTTACCCATCATAAGTTGGTATCTTTGTTAAGCTTATTTGGCTGTCGCTAACACCACATCCAAGTCTTTCAAGAACAATATTGAGAGTTTGAATAAATTATTATTACTCTCCTAAGTCCTAGGTTATTTTATGATTCACATAACAATAAAAAGATCTTGTTTTCTATTTCGACCATGTCTGCCATCATATAACCATAAATTCCTATGGGGCTGTGTCTCATTAGATTTAATGTCTTCTTATGGGGCTCTGTCTCTAAGTTTTTTTGTAATTATCAGCTAGGTTTTATTCTTTTGGATTGGAAGCCCTTTCTTTAGGTTGGGCTCCTCTTTCGGGGCTTTTGTTTTTGTATACCCGTGTATATATTTTCTGTTTTCATTAATCTCAATGAAATCTTCGGTTTCTAATAAAAAAAAAATCCTAGATTTGAGCTGCGTAAATCTCTATTCCATGAGATAGACCACCCAACCAAATTGAGAAGGCCAATCACTCTTTTACACTCTAGTACCTTAAGGCTTAAAGTTGACAACTAACTCTCTGCTCAAGTCCTCATTCCTATATATATACCCAGTTCAAATCTAACTAATTGTCAGACCTATAATTGTACGTTTCCCCCTCCTAGAGTACACGGTTAATTGGATGCCTAACGTTATGTTCATGAATTGATCCAATGATGAAAGAATACTATGGTGCAACTGATCCGAGCCTTCCTATGGACCATTTGGTGAGAAAGGAATAACAGGATCTTCAACAACAAATCCCTCCCTTTCAACAGATTCTATGATCAAGTTTTTGTTTTGGCTTTGGGATGGTGTAAATTATTTTATTCTCCTTTCTCAGATTGTAGTCTTAGCAAATTTTTGATTGATTGGAAAGCTATTTTGTAATTGGAATATCTCCCTCTATTGTATATTTCATATCATCCATGAAATATCTTTTTCTTACCCACAAAAAACGGAATTGCTCCAGTGAAGGATAGCTACAACTTCTGATATTTATATTGTGACTCATGATAAAATTATTTTCATTCTTATTTCAAGAGAAACTTGACGGGAGAACCTTATTAAAAATGACTCCACTGAACAAGTTCAAAATTTGAATTATTTGTCATTCTTTTCTTTCTTACCCTCTCAAACTTGTTGCTTGATGCTTGGCAAGTATCTATAGACATGTATCATATATGGCAGCTTTAGAAAGTTGGTTGACTACCATTTCAACTCTGAAAACTTAGTCAAAGTGTTCCATAAGATTTCACACATTCATTTGCAATTGGAACGCAGTTTTTGAACAAGTAACAAAGAATGCAGTCCGTGGACTATGGGCACGCCGTTCAAAGCTTAATTTAGTTGGTGCACATATTAATGTTTTTACAGGTGAATGGACACAAAAGGTAACATTCATGTCAATGAAAATCAATAATATATGCATTACATGTTCATTTTGTTGATGCTCGATAGTTGCAGACCACAATAGTTTATGCAGTTCTCTGAACTCTTCTCCTGGCATGAATAGCAGAAATGATTAGATTGGAGGGAAGTTTATGATAATTGAAAATTTTATATCCTGATCTTACTTATTTTTCAATCTAACTATACTTTCTATTGGTCATTTTTGCTTGGGCCTTTCACGGTAAACTTAGCAATGTTAGCATAACTTGGAGCAGAGGACTTGGATTGTGAAAAAAAAACACTTGATTGAATACTATCTGAGCCTTTCTGGGGGAGCTATGGTTGGAATGAAAGAACAAGATCTTTTTAGAGACTTTTAAAGATTCGGTGGAAATTCAAACACTTACTGGATCTGTTGCTTCCTTCTTTTGCATTTTAGATAAACATTTAGCAATTATTGGAAACCTGTATTTAATATCTCTTAAAGAAGTTCTTGTAAGCTATTTAAGTCGGGGTCTCCCACTTTTTGTACCTCTATAAATCCAATAGAAATAAAAATTTTCTTTGTTGCCAAGAAGAGGACGACTATTTTGAAATTATGGTATTTTCAGCTTTGCAGGGGGCGATGGCAGATTTCTAGTCTCTTTATTAGGTGGAACTTATTATTATTATTTTTCCCTTCCCTTTTGAAGATTTATTTTCTTCTGCATTTCTCTTGAAATTAACTTAGTAAACACTTGTTTGCTTACAATTACTATAAACACATTTCCTTTGAAATATTTGATGAAGATGTTAGCTCTTGTTTTAGTCTGGCTAAGAAAAATACTCAGTAAATATGTTACCAAGGAAAAGGAAAAAAAGAAAAGAAAAGAAAGGATACATGAATTCATGAGTCCTGCAGTATCCTTTTTCTTTCTCTATAAGTCTAACACATAGTTCTCTCTCTCCCTCTCGCTCTCTTAAGCTCGTTCATGAATTCATGAGTCCTACGGTATCCTTTTTCTCTCTCTACAAGTCTAGCTCTCTCTCTCTCATCTCCCTCTTTCTTGTTTACTGTTTTTGGATCTAATGAAAAATCTGTTATCCTAAAAGAATCTACCCTTCATATCTTGTCTTGCAGGATGCAGGTGTAGGTACGAGCATTGATTCTTTCTATGAGTATTTATTGAAGGTTGGTAACTACTTAACGTTCAAATTAAGATACTATAGTTGTGAACTCTTATGAAGTGTTATTATTTCAATGCAGACTTTCTTTTGGCCATGCTCATGTTAAAGTTGGAATTGTATCTTTATGTGGTCCAAAAAACATAGAAGGGACTTAATATTATTCATGATACTTTTGATTTCGGAGTTCTTATCTTTTAGCCTAATATTCCAAAACAGTTTTTGAGCAACATCTTGGCATTCTAAGGATGCTTCTAATGACGGATTCATAGATTAATGCACTTCCAATATAGTTATTAATTCATATATCCTCTGCTGCTCAGCGAGGATAATGAAAATTCTAGCTTTAACACTTTGTTTATGCAGTTGCACCATGATTGAATCAATCACTTCTGCTTTCATGAGAAGTTTCTGCTGCTTTTGTTTCATCAATTTATTATCTTTCCTTAAGCACAGCAATTGGTTCCTATTGATAAATGGACAATACATAGTTTTTACTTCATCTGGCTTTAAACTTTAGGCAATTGTACTGATGTCTTGTCTTCAATAATCATCCTATGGTATAGTGCCAAATGATTGATTTTGCAAGTATTCAATAAGGATCTCCTTATGCAAGCTCGAATAGATTGGTATACAACAATACGAGTAGAAGTGTCAATACATGCATCGCTAATCCCAGTCCATAACCCTGAAAGTTTTCTTACTGTTATTTTTTTTGGTAATAAATGCTTTTAGGCTTACCTTCTGTTTGGAGACGAAGAGTACCTATTCATATTTCAAGAAGCTTACGGAGCTGCAATGCATTATCTATTCAATGACCCTTGGTGGGTTTATGCATACGATGTCAAATCGTGGGGAGGATATTTTATTTTCCCTCCTTTAATTTTTGATTTTTAAAATGATGAATGAACGTGTCTTAAATTTGATACTGAGACTGGTTTTTAATCCATCATGTAGGTATGTTGAGGTAAATATGGACTCAGCAGCACTCGTCTGGCCGTTATTCAACAGTTTGCAGGCATTCTGGCCAGGGCTTCAGGTTTTTGGGCTTTCAATTGTGTATCATGTTTTCTGTAGTTATCTAAATTCTACTTCAAAAACAAAAGTTAGATAAATTCTTTTATTTGTCTTGAAAGGTTCTGGCAGGGGATATTGACCCTGCAATTCGAACACATGCTGCATTTTTTAGTGTCTGGAAAAGATATGGATTTACACCTGAGGGTTTCAATCTTGCTTCGCTCAGTGTTCAGGTATCTTAATTTTCAATGCTGTATATGAAGTCACAAGTAATACGTTTTACTTCCTGTTATTATTATCATTATTATTGCAACTGCTTAAGATTTCGTGCTGCTACAGTTTCCATTTCTTTATTGTATTATTTTGATAAGAAGTGTTGGAAGTTGTTATTTATTTGTATTCGTACCTTAGCTGTAAGCATTTCCAGATAGGAAGGTCATATAATAAACTGATTTTTACTCCCACAAAGGTAGGAGTCTGGATTGCGGAATTCATAAAGATGGGGACGAACATGTCTCCATTTTGTTTGCCTGTCAGTATGTCCTAGTTAATGTCATATTCATTTCTAATGTCCGTACCTATACTTCTCATATCTGCTTCTTGAGCCTGCATCTACCCACCTCTGTTTATGTGCATGAGTTTGTATATATACACATATGGTCATTGGTAGGGCCTTTGTCCTCTATTAAGGTTCTTTTTTCCTTCAGCTTCTTCTGAAAAATATAGTAGTTCAGAAACCTATAATCTGATAAACCTAAGATAAAAACTGCAACTTACATTTTACCTTGTCATGTTCCTGTGGTGTTGCTTCTCTAATTTACCTCATGTGTCCATTATAATTGAGATTTTATTTTTTATTTCCTCTGTATAATTATATATCCAATTCATTGTGAATTCTTGTAGCATGGGCAGAAAAGTTATCCACTGCGTCCAGAATTAATAGAGAGCACTTATTGGCTCTATAAAGCCACCAGAAATCCCAGGTGAGCTCTGATCTTGTGTATACTGGTCCTGCTAAACTCTAGTGTAAGAAGGAACGTAGTATTTACATAAAATTCATAAAAGTTGTGGATCTACTAGCCTTCTTTAATATCTCCTTTCATTTCTAATGGGGGTAGAAAAAAATGATTAATATAATAGCTTCACTTTTGAATCAACTAGCAATTCTAGCAGAAAGTGATTGACTATTCATTTTTGAAAGATGAAAATGATTCAAATTGTGAACGTTGGAAATCTAGAACTCCAATCCGGAATGCTTTAGATCACAGATTCTTCTGTATTCCTGTTTGCCACCTAAACATCTTTGGTATTTCAAATTTGTTGATGTGTATGTACTATTCTGTGGCACCGAATTTCGCCTTGAAATTGTTCCATGTCTGACATCTTTTTCTATAGATACCTTGATGCCGGACGGGACGTGGTTGCTAGTTTGCAATATGGAGCCCGATGCCCATGTGGATATTGTCATATATCAGATGTTGAGATTCACAAGCAAGAAGACCACATGGAAAGCTTCTTCCTTGCTGAAACGGTGAGGAAAATCTTCCCCCACAAATCCTCACAGACACACAAGCACACAAAAAACAAAAAGAAAAAAAGAGGAGAAAAGAACATTGCTTTACTTCTGTTACTTTTTGTATTAGGTTAAATACTTGTGGCTTCTTTTTGACTTGGCTGCGGGTCCTGACAACCTTGTGGAAAATGGTCCATACAAGTAAGTTATAGGTTCTTTTAAGTTCTATGTTTTAATGGGACACCCATTGTCTGTACCTTGATTTGCTATATTTTTAAAAGCAACTAAGCATGAATTCCTTTTATAGGTATGTTTTTAGCACAGAAGGCCACTTATTGCCTGCAACCCCTCAAATATCCCTAGTTAGGGAACATTGTTCATATCTTGGGGCTTTTTGTAAAAGTAGTGTGGACCCTGAATCTGGTAAGACAAATAATGCTACTGATGTCGAAGAAGCCAATGTTAGTACATTCTCTGAGGGAACAAGTTCAATAGAAATTTCATCAAGCTCTGATTTTTCTGAGTTGACATCAACAACCGTGCTGATCAGGGTAATAGGTTCAACCTCTTTAAGCTTGATTTATACTGCTCTCTTAATTCATTCATACCACAGCCTTTTTTCTCACTTGGGTATCATTGGTTTAGACTATTATAAAGGAGACATATTTGCATCTACTGTCGGATCTATGTACCATGAACGGATACTTAGAGTCGTTAGAGGTGTTTGTTGGTTATATGTACCTGATGATGGAAGAGAATTAATTAAATAGGTAAAAGAAATACCAAAAGGGAAGTGCCATCATAAATTAATGCAATTCCAAACAGCCGTTAGGCCATGGGCAGATTAAATTGGGTTGATCTTTTACCATATAGATTCTTATTGTTATGTCACGCAGGGGGTCTGTCCAGGACTGACTCACGGGCAGAAGTTTGGTATAACATATGTTGGGTCAACGACCACAGATGACGAGTCTGTTAGCGAAAGAGAAACTATCGAAAGACATTCGACAGTGGTTGTAACCAATTCAAATTCTGGTCATTCGACATCTGACGAAAAAAACCATGTTAATTCTCAAGAGCGAAGGGAGGAGAACATATCGAATGATCCACATTCCATTTGAGGAAACCATTTTTTTGATATTCTTTGGAATGACATAAGAACTGATTGCACCTGCCTTCTGCTTCTTGATGGATCTCTGTAAAACTTCCCTGGGTTATAATTCTTGGAAGCTTGAGGGATTTTCACCGTTAATTGATTTTACAACATCACACAAGGATTGAGAGATATTCAGTCATTGTTGTTAGAGTGAAAAGAGAGCCAGTAGTCAAACCCGCACACATACGAACGAGCTTTCGTTGTTTTACAGATTAAAGTTTTCGAGTTCGTGCAGATAATGCTGAATGAGGCATTGACATTTTAATCATTATGGCCATTGTAACATAAAATTACTGCTTTGTAGTATAGTTTTTTCTACAGAAGCCAGATTTTTGTGTTTGATTATGGTTGATTCAGGGATGGATATTTATTCACATTGAAGTAATCAGATCTATTTTATTTCTATGTTGACTATGAACTTGGACTGGTAGGAGCCAAAAGTTTACCATTTCATCTAACATTGAAATTCACCTGTTGATCTGACAGCATTGTCCAACAAGGATGAAAAAAGTTTCATTTTGTCTTTAAAGTTAATAGTTTTTTGTTTCCTAATAATATTTTGAATTATAATTCTATGTAATACTCATCGTGGCACATACCTGTTAGACAAATATCGAGTTGGTTTGACATGATGTGACAAACAACAGGTTGAAAAGAGTGGACAATGTAACATACTTATTTTTTATTTATTTATTTTTTTTGAGAATGGGGAAATTCGAACTTATAACTTGTTGGTTAGAAACTAGTACTAATTACCGCTAATTAAACTTATGCTTCCTAACATACCTATTTCTTAAAGAAAATATCATATTTTTTCAACTCCATATCAAATTAGTCAACATTTATTTAATCAAGTTAGTCAACATTTATTTAATTTAGTTTAAAGATTAAATTTGTAATTTAAAGAGAAATTATATAATCCTAATACAATGAATGTTGAGAGTCGTTACTTTTTATCATTTCGAAGGACAGAAGTTGTTTTATTCTGTTACCCAAATGAATCCAAACATCTTAACTGAACCCAAAATTACTTTAAATATGGAGTATTAATTAAGGATGTCGGATTATGGTGTTGGATAAATTAAGTTAATCTACAGACCGACAACATATTATTACATTAAAACCCAACAGATTTTCTAAGATTCCTACATAAATATGACCTCGTAAATCTCATCTTTTATTAATTAGCTTAGGAATCAGAATCACATTCAGTGCATTCTGCAATTCCAGTAGGAAAAAAAAAAGGACTGAAAAAAGAGAAAAAAAAATTAAAATTAAAATATGAATAGTTCCATGAAACAAAAAGTAGAGAGCGTAATTTAGGTTTTGTCTTTCGGTCTCCAAATTCATCACCAGAAATAGAATATTATATTTGAAAGAAAGAAGTTTTTTTTTTCTTTTCTTTTTTTTTTTTTTTACAAACTCCAAAATATATGCTCGTTGCTCGATAAGATTTGCTGAAGTATATCAATATATTAATAATGTTACACTTTCAATTGGTGGGATTTCTTTTGGAGTGGCTGAAAACTTTAACATAAAATGGTGGGATTTAAAAAAAAAAAGAAAAAGAAAAAAAGAAGAAAAAAAAAAAGAGAAATTGTCAGAAGGCAGAACACAAAAAGGTTTTCTCTAAAAAGTATTTTTAAGTCTTACTTTAACAATTAGGAATAGATAATTCAGAAGTTTAGAGTTCAAATTCTTGAGTCATAGGTTTGAATTTGGGAAAAAAGAATTCGTTTTCTTTTTCAATTTATGTTATTGGATTATGAGTCAATTTTAACTAAAAAATTTTTTATTTAATTAAATTGAAATTTGTAAGTGGGATAAGTAAAACTAATGCCTAATTTAAAATGTAGTCAACAAAATAATTACAATCCAACACCTTAAACCTAGCTGTTAAAACACTTAAAAGCAATCTCAAACTCAAAAATCAAATAGCAAATGTAAAACTCAAGCTTAAATGGTAAAAAAAAAAAAAAAAAAAATCAAATGTTCTTAACCAGTACAAGTTTAAATTTCGACCCTCTTGTTGAAATTATAATATTCTAAAAAGAAAAATCTAGCCACAATATTAGTTCTCTTCTTTCAATATTTATCCTATTCAACTAATGTATAAGTTTATGATAATCTTAAACCTATTTAGAGAAGGAAATCATTTTTTCTTACCTATGTATATATTTATTTCAGTAGTCAATCATAACGTTAGAATTTTCAATGTTATCAAATTACACTTAATTATTTAATTATTTTTCAAAAAAGGGATGTGGCTAGCTATAGGTACTTTTTTTTTTACTTTATTGAGACAATTTTTTTATTACCTTAACATTGTAGCTTAATTTTGAGTATTTTGGACGTTGGTTTAATGGTTAGTTTTTGGACAATTTTTTAGTCTAATTTTGAAAAAGTATCGATGAAATTGGTTGCTTGATAATATTTACAGCACTTTTAATTTTATTGATATTATATTCCCTCATTTTATGCCTAAAATGAAAAAAAAAAAAAAAGAAAAGGAGCAGACAGAAAAGAAAAAAAAAAAGATTGTTTTAAACTAAACATAATCATTATATCATGTGTGTGTCTGATGAAGCCCCTTTAAAACCAAACATATATTTGGCTTTACATTATTATTTTAATGAAAGTGAAACTTTATTGCTCATTCAACCCATAATTCTGCCCAATAAAATTAAAGTGAAACTTCTTTCTTTATTTAAACCCAAAAAAAAAAAAAAAAAAAAAAACTCTAGTCTCCAGCTGAAATCTAAGGTTGAAAAATATCTATGTTTATGTAACAATTAAAATTTTAGTTAAGATAAAAAATAAATAAAAAAAAGGAAAAAACTTTTTTTTTGTTCCTACCAAGACTGTTATGTTATGTTACGCACAAACTTGAACTAAACGCTTGGAGTACATGAAATTCTATTGGATAAAGTCTTTATTTTAATTTTTGCTAGATATTTTTTTTTAAAAAATAGTTTAAAATTTTATCTAGAATTTAAAAGAAACAAACTTGATCCATTAAAATAATAATAAATAATGAACTATTATATTAAAACGATTCCTTTTGAATGAATAATAATGAAGAGAGAAAGAAAAATGTTGAAAAATACTTTTGTTACTTATACTGTGACTAAAGTAACAATTTAATTCCTGAACTTTAGTTTGTAATGATTTAGTATTTGTACTTTCATATTGATAACAATTTAATTTTGAACTTGAATATGTAACAATTTAATCCTTGTAATTTAAAGTTGGTAACAATTTAATCCTTATCGTGAATTTTTTTTGTTAAGTTTCTTATATATATAGATGGATAAACTAAAGAAGGATCAAATATATTTATAACTAGAAATATTAAATTATTATATGATAAAATTTGACACTTAATTTTAATAAAATTGTTTACGATAGGGACTAAATTGTTACAAATTTTAAACTACAGAGACTAAATTGTTACAAATTAAAGTTTATGGACTAAATTGTTACTTTAATGAAAGTATAAGGACTAAATCGTTACAAGTTAAAGTGTATGGACTTATTTTAGTAATTTAACTGGTGCAATTTTCTAGATATACAGTGATGAAGATGTTTGACCTGACTTGACAATAAAAATTTGACAACACTCTACTCTTTTAAAAAATAAAAGAAAACTGCAGTTGGTAGTAAAAATCTTTTATGTATTTTAAAACATGTCATCTGTTTTTTTTTTTTCAAATATAGCACAAATTTTCACTTATATCTGTAGCATATCAGATACTTATATCAGTAGTATAGCATACACTCATATCAATAATATATCAAATGTATATCACATACATATTGTACAAATACTCATATCATTAATATATCAGATGTATGTCACATACATATTGCAAGTATTTCAAACATCAGTATATCAGATGTACATCACATACATATATCAATATTCAAATATATTACAGATATATTACCAATATATATCATTTGGATAAAGTTGTTATTTTAAAATTAGACCTTCATTTCTTTTAAGTGCTATATTTAAAAAACTAAATGTGGTGATTGTTTTATTAATTTTACTAAATATTTTTATATATTTACAACTACCACTTTAAAAAATGTAAAAGATATTTTTCTCGTCTATGTAACATGTGTGAAGATTCTTTTGTTCTTGTTTTTCCTTATGTTTTTAATTTAAGATTTAATGAAGATTCTTTTGTTCTTGTTTTCCTTATGTTTTTAATTTAAGACTTAATGATTCCCAATCAAGCTCATAAATATTACTTGTTATAAATTTGACTTATTGTTCTTGATGAGAATTTTCTCCAACATAATCTTAAATTAATAAAATAAAAGATTAATTAGTGATAAAGAAAAACTATAATTAACCATATGAAACAGCCCAAAATTGACAAATTGAGAGGGAAAAACGAAAAGAAAAGGGAAAAAGTTATTGGCAAATGCCTTGAAGCTTAAGCACTTTGCTTGGACATGAAGAACACAACACATAAGGCCATAAAGGCCAATTTAATGGAATTTGAGTTCTTTCAAAATTAACTAACAATTTCTCATCATACATAAAGAACAACAAGAAGTTCAAAAAATTAATTAACATATTTTTGTTCATAAAATTACAACAACAATAATATCAATAACGAAACAAATCATCTTCTGCCACGTGCAGATCAGCAGATAAATGATTCGATAAAATCCACATTAGAGACGACACTCGCCAAGAACTTCCACAAAGATCAGATTATCAAAATGCAGGAACATCAAAATCTCTGCAAATCTTTATCTCTTTATTTATTTATTTAAAATTTCCCCCAACTGGGTTTTTTCTGTTTGTTTGGCTGCATAGAAAAAACTTCAACCTTTGAAGAAGCTGGAAGATCCTCCCCGAGAAAAATCTTTTACTAAAAAATCCTACATTTAATTTCTTCTTCCACGAGAACCCAAGCCCAAAATTTTCCCTTTTGGCTCTGAAAAGAAAAAAAAAATTTCTTTTTGGGGGTCAGTTTCTTCTCTCTGATCATGCTACACATCCCAATCCCTTTGCTTCGGATCCTTTCATGATTCTTAGTCTCTTGCAGCACGACATAAACATTCTGTAAAAACAAAAACAAAACAACCCCAAATCGTCAGATCATTAAATATTCAGACAAAATTTCAACTTTTTTAAAACGAAATTGAACTTACTCCCATGGAACATCGCCGACCAGCATCCAATCTCCATCTTTATCTTCGTAAGTTGGAACATATTCAGATCCTTTGTAACCTTCTCTCTCGGAATATTCACCTGAAACACCCAAAAACAAATCCAAAATAAATTTCAGGAAACATATAAAAAAAGGGTGAAAATTTTGGTTGAATTAATTACTTATTACACACCTACGGTGAATTTAAACATGTCCTCTAAAGTGAGGAGGAGCTCCGGGTAGGCTTTGTACAAACTCAGATCAATTTTTCTAAGATAAGGAGCTCCGTCCATGCTTACTTTCACGTAATTTCCGCTACTCTCCGGCGCCGCCGCCGCCACCTTCTTCGCCTGAAGGCTGTTCCTTCTGAACGACTGAACCGGCGGCCACCCCACAATCTGGGCCCTACATAAATCAATTACCATCTAATTAACAAACTAATTACATGCACTAAATCAAAATTGATTTTGGAAAATGATGGGTTTTGAATGACTTACTTGGAGGGAGGGGGGGTTTGGTGGGTGGCGTCAGAAGAAGTGGTGTTATTTGAACCGGAGGAGCTGTGGTTGGATTCCGGCAATGGTCTTTTGTTGGGGATGATTCTGAGACTTTGAGGATTGTTGTTGGTGTCGTCGACGCCGGGCGGTCCTAGCCGGAGCTCCGTCGCGTCGAGGTTGAGGCCATGCTCAAACGCCGCCATGAGAATTTGGTCAAAGTTTTGAGCTTTTGGAATGAATGAATGAATGAATGGTTGGTGGGAGAATGAGGGGAGGTGGTTGTATTTTTATAGAGAAGGCTTAAAAGCGAAATGGGGTTTAGTTTAATTTTGAGAAACGAGAGATAAAAATTGAATCTTTTTTGTTGGGTGTGGGGTTTGAATTGAGGACAAAGGCAAGCGAAGGTGTCGGTAGCAAAGGCAGCAACTTTGAGGCAAAGTGTGTGATGGAAGGAGGGGACAAGGGTGGGACAGCCGCGAGTCTGCCCACGAGGAATTGGGGAGTTGGGAGTGGACGGCTCGGATGACTTGTGGTACATGCTGGGAACACATCTGGACCGTTGATTTGTGGAGCATCCCCACGTGAAGAGGGTCCATATGAGTGCTCGGCACTGCCATGTGGGACATACACCCTCTCTTTCTCTAATTTAATTCATGTTTAAGATGTCACTTTTATTGGAAAACTTAATTAAAAGAATATGTGAATAATCTAAAGTTACTTTTGGAATTTGGTTCCTTCGCCATTGAGTTAGTATTACTTTTACAAGTTTAAAAAAGCTTGAAGATGTATATTGAAGAATAATAAATTAACCCTTAGCTATCCATTTAATTTTCTGAGCAAGTATATTGGTTATAGAGGCTAAAATCAATCGATTATGTCGAGTTTAACTTTTTACTCGGGATGAAATAGAATTTAGAGTAGTGTGTTTATGACAATCTCAAGTTAGATAAAATTGTGATAGCAGGAGAGCAAAGAATTGAATATGTCTTGATATGGGGACCAAAAAGCATAGTTAAGGCATCTTCGAGGATGGTTTAGAGATGTTGGAGAGAATTGGAGTGAATGTTATGGGGAAGATAATTTTTCATTAGATCATGTAGCTGTGATGGAGAGGCATGATGTGATCCCTAGATCAAGGGTTGGAACGAAGAAGAAGGAAGGAAGAGGGGCAATTACTCCATCGTACTTTGTTCTAGTTAATTCAAAATGTATAGGTAAAATATTTAAGATTTTTCAATTTTTCTCCGATGCCTTTACATTTTTAGGATTTAAAGATTATAAATACAAAAAAGTAATTAGACCTCCTAGGAAGATTTATGACTCCTCTCTTGATGTGTGATGGAGAGGAATTATGATCAACCAGTCAAGTAGACAGGACACAATTGAAATACAGAGGTGTAGTGTAGGCCTACCAAAATAGAGACAAATATGTGCTACACGTGTCATAGGTACAGCATAACTCAGATGGACTGAACCTAAGATCGTCGTTAGTAGGTCACAAGGAGGCTGGCACTATGTTCGAGATATTGATTCACCCATGAATTGTCCATGCCAAGTTACACTACAACAAAAAAGGTCTTCAGCGACATTAATTAGCGGCGAAGTTTTTTTCGTCGCTTTTCTAGTGACAAAAAGTATTTATCGTCGCAAAACAGCGACGAAAATAATTTTCGTCGCTGGAAATGCGACGAAAACAGCGTTTCGTCGCTGGAAAAGCGACGAAAACAGCATTTCGTAGCTGGAAATGCGACGAAAAAAACTCCGTCGCTGGAAAAGCGATGAAAATTTTTCGTCGCAAAATTGAAGCGGGCGCCAAAACACGTTTTGGCGCCCGCTTTGCCGCGTGTTGACATATGCGACGAAAATATTTTCGTCGCATATGTCAAACGACGTCGTTTTGATGGGAAAATTTTTAATTTGGCCATCAAAACGATGCCGTTTTGGGTGGGCGACGAAACTATTTTCGTCGCCCAGCCCCTCATTTTCGCAACCCTCTTCCTCTTCCTCCTCATTCAACGTTTCTTCTTCCTCTTCGATTTCTCTCCCCCATTTTCGTGTTCCTCCGCCGCCGCCCGCCTCAATGGTCATCCTTGCCGCCGGTTTCTTCAACTAAATCGTCGGCCGTTGGTTCGTTTCAATACCTAGGTAAGTATATTTGGTTTTTGAGTTTTATTTTTATTGATTTATACCTTATATGCCCTATTTTGTGTGTAGAATCGGCCCTCACGGTTTGGGACTTCTTTTCGTCAGAGTTCTTTCATCGATCCTTGTTTTGCATTGAAGGATTTAGCATATTGGTACAAACTTTTCTCTTTTCATTTTATTTAAAGTTGGTTTATTGTTTCAATTGATTTATTGTGTTATGCATGTTTTGTTTATGGTCCAATAATTAAATTTGTGTTAAATATATATGTTTAAATTTACTTTTGATTTTGTTGAGACTTTGATGAGAATTAAGTTTAAGATCGTTCATGTGCATTGAAAAAGTATGCCTATTGTTTAAATTTATTTGTGTATTATGTTTTAAATTTAGTTTAAATTTTATTTATAATTTGCTTTGAATTAATTTTAAGAATGTTTTTATCAAGTTATGTTTAAGTTATATTATTAATGAAATATGTTTGGTTAGAGTTCTTTTTAAAATTATTCTTTGTAGGTTTTTTAATTGGAATAATGAAATTTTCTTTAAAATATGTTTGGAATTAGTTTTGTTGTTTATAATTTGCTTTAAATTATACTTCTAATATATTTGCTTTTGTTTGGTAGAAGATGATCAATGACCTTAAATATATTATAATTTGTATAGGGTTGGAGTAAAAAAGTTTAGGATTGTTAGATTATGATTTTGTTGTGATATAATTTTCTTATAAATTCTGTTCTTTCATTTGTTTAATTATGTTAGTGATTAATTGTATTATACTTTTGACTAGGAAAAGTTATGGATAAAAGTTGGATAAAAAATCCGGATAGGTTAAGTAAAGAATATACGGAAGGAATTAGATCATTCGTTCAATTGTCGAAGAAGCATGTCGATAAAAGAGGGTTTACACGTTGTCCATGTAGGAAATGCCAAAACTTAGTATGGAAACGACCATGCGATGTGGAAGGTCATTTGTACTCGTATGAAATGTGTTCTTATTATAGGATAGGGACTTTCCATGGGGAAACTCGAGAGTTGCCTTCTAAGAGGATACATACAAGTATTAATCAAAACACACAGTAGGAATATGAAATGAGTGAGATGTTAAACGATTTAACAAATGAGAGATACACTGAATTTAGGGGAGACGATCAGTCAATTAGAGGCGAATCAAGTGACAATAGGCAAACTGAAAATACCAAGTTTCAATCAATGTTTGATGAACTTGATCAAGAATTGTACCCTGGATGTACGAAATTTTCAGTGCTAACATTCATGGTTAAGTTAATGCACATTAAAGTCCTTAATCTATGGAGTAATAAGTCATTTGATATGTTGTTGCAACTACTTAAAGAAGCTCTTCCAATTGATTGTAGTATTCCAGAGTCTTATTATGGTGCAAAAAAGATGTTACGAGATTTGGGTTTAGGATATGAAAAAATACATGCTTGCAAGAATGATTGTATCTTATTCTGGATAGAAAATGAGCAAGCTGATGTCTGTCCACAATGCAACTATCCCGTTACAAGACAGACAAGGGTAAAGGAAAAAAGATTCCACACAAAGTTTTAAGACATTTCTCATTGAAGCCTCGATTGCAACGATTATTTCTGTCTAAACATACGACGACAAAAGAAATGAGATGACATAAGGAAAGAAGAGTAGACAATGAAGGGGTTTTAAGACATCCAGTAGATGCAGAGGCATGAAAAGATTTTGATAGACAACATTCATGGTTCGCAAAAGAATCAAGGAATGTAAGATTAGCCTTGGCTACTGATGGATTCAATCCATTTGGAAGCATGAATTTGTCATATAGTACATGGCCAGTAATATTGATTCCATATAACTTACCCCTGGAAATGGAAGTGGTTGAAGTATGAAAGATATGGAAGTGGTTGAATGTGTTTGATGTTTTATTGTTGAAGTTTGAAAGATATGGATTATGTTTATTGTTGGAGCTAAAATATGAATGTGGTTTATGTTTATTGTTGGAATTTGAAACTTGTGAATATGAAGTTTGTTATATAGTTGTTGAGATGGGGAGCTTTTGAATGAGAATTGAATTTTGTTGGATGTATTTGATGTTTAGTTGAAGTATGAAAGATATGGAAGTGGTTTATGTTTATGTTTATCATTGGAGCTTGAAACTTGTGAAAATGAAATTCGTTATATAGGGGAGGGGGAGTTTAAACTTTTGGATGTATGTGATGTTTTATTGTTAAAGTTTGTTGGTCGAGCTTGAATATAGATGTGTGTTCATGGATGTATTTATGTGTACTTTGTTATATTATATATTATCATTTTGATTTTGGATGTATTTTTAAGGTCAAAAACATTGATCACATGAAATTATTTGTGCAGGATTGAAACTAATCGATAAACTTGTAAGGATTCGAAGATTCAGTAAACTTGTTGCTATTATTATATTAGATGAATGTGAAAAAGACTTATATTTTGACACATAACATATGTTTTGCTTTTCAAATTTGGATATTTTGTATTTACACTATGTTTAATTATAAAGTTTAGTGTGATTTATTATTTCTATATTATCATTTATCGTATTTTTTATGATTGCAGGAAATATAGCAATATTAAGTAGTTAATATTGGAGTTTAGTTTTTATTTAGCGACGAAATAATGAAAACGTCGTTCTATTTAGCGACGAAATCGCATAATGTCACCATAAGAAAGGAAAAAACGTACAAGTAAAAAATATATATATAATAAATAAACAGCGACGAAAATATAGCGTCACAATATAATTCCAGCGACGAAAATAAATAATCTTAAAATCAGCGACGAAAATCAATTTCGTCGCTAGCTCGAGCGACGAAAATATCTTTTTTCGTCGCTGGAACTAGCGACGGTAGCGTTTTCGTCGTGCGCGTCCACTGACGACGGCTTTCATGCGACGCGCTTAGCAACGATAATATTTTCGTCGCTGTTGATCATCAATGGTAGTGGTATAACACAATGCAAAGAAGACAAGATATGAATTCCTATGACGTTGAGTCCAAATCTCAACAAGATTACACATTTTTACCATATTTCAATCCTTGAAAGCCATATATATCTTAACCGAGAAAATTAAGTTTGTTGGTCACAATAATAATAGAGTAGTTGAACAAAATTGTAGCCTCCAACTTATGAAAGTGAACAATTTTCTCCATGGACAAATTAAGGACATGAATGAAGATAAGTAATGGGAAATGAGAATCATCCACAGAAAGATCAGAAAAGGATAACTACGAAGCTTCGCTGAATGAACAAATCTGAATAATTTAGGATATTTAATTATGTAACAAAAAGAAGAAGAAAAAAAAAAGTCAGAGGTTGAGGTTTGAGGAGTATAAATGATGTAGTTGCATTAAATGTTTTGCATGTGGTAGGGAAAGGGAAGGCCCTGTCTAATCTCATTTTTTCATATGCCCCGACATGCCGACCTCCTTTGCCTCTTTTTCACTTCTAACTTCTAAATTCTAATTAATGCCTTTATATTCTAACCTAACTCCTAATATTGGTTTTTTTTTTCAAAAAATAATATTACATATTTGTTGACGTTGGATTCTTGATGTAGTAGAGGAAAGCTGACTGATTTAGGTTGATGCAGTGGAGACTCGTCTGTTCGAGATGGTACATGTACCTCAAAACTTAACATCGATTTGGTGCTAGATCGGTTAAATGCACTGATCATAAGCTCAAGTTGGAACTCAAGTCGAAGAGTAGAGGTGGTGAGCTAAAAGTTAAGTGCAGAATGTTGCATCCTTATATAGGATGGATTTGACTCTGCATTTTTCAGAAGAGAGATTTGGGAGCACGAGTTAAAGTGGTTCTAGGTTGGAAAGATAAGACGTTCATTTTTAAGGTAGTTTTAAGCTAGAGAAAATACAAAGAAATTAATTTTTAAGGTAAATGGCCATCATGAATGTATGCATTTATTATCTCTCAATTTACTATAATCTCTCTCGACTAATGAGCTACCCATGATGGTCAGTAAATATATATTTATCAACTACAGAAGGTGGTATTTTTGAAATTTTATTTTTCAAATATGGTTAAAATTTTAATTTTATTATATGTTAAAAAAGAAAAAAGAATTTCAAATTTGACTTAAAAAAATGCTGGGTTTTTAAAATATGTTCGAATATGTTTATTTATTGAGAAAAGAAAAGTAAAAAAAGAAAATATGATGATGAAATGAGTCCTCAATAAATTAAAATCTAGTATTCTAAATTCAATTAAAGGTCACATAGATGCTAATTTCCAACTACTAATTTAGAAAGAAATTATTGTTTTTCAATTATTTTTTTGAAAGGCAGTTCAAACCCAAGTAGACATGAAGAATCTGATTGAAAGAGATCGGGTACAATATGGAATTTTATTATTATGATTTTGAAGTTGGAGTTGTTGTCTCATCATTGTTCTTCAATATATGATAATTTTGAGCCAATATAATTGAAAAATACACAGTTCTCAATTACCTTTAAAAAACTGTTCAAACATGAGTAAATCCAATTCCCTATAGTCTCTAACTCAAAAAATTTGTTGTATGTGAAAAAATAATTTTGAATTTGCACTAACAACAAAAGAATTAAAATGGGCAAAGTAGAAATAAAGGTTTAACTTTTTAATAATATTTTCCCCTTTCTTCTTCTTCTGCCTTGCCTACACTAAAGTCTATACAACCCACTATTAAATTTCTTGTTTTTTTTTTTTTGTTCCACTCTCTTTTTGCTTTAAAAAAGGGGAAACAAAGGGAATGAAAAGACACTGCTTTATTACAAGGGACTTGGGGCAGGTATTTGCCATTAATAAATTAAACAAACTTAATTACAAATTTCTAAGCTGTTTCACCATTGTTGGCCATGGCAGAACTGCCATTAATTGCTTAAAGAAAGGGAAAAAAAAATGTGTGTGGCAAAGCCAGAATGAAGAGCAGCCATCAGATTTAATTCTATACCTTTACACCTGTGTGGATGGTGATGAGCTAAAAGCTTGGAATTTCAGATCCTAGAGAGAGATTTGGAAAATTATGAATTAGATTTTGGTCAATTTCTGAAGGTTGGAAATGATTTGACTTGTCATTATTTAGGGTTTGCTGGTTAGGTTGGGCAGATTTTCTTTGATCCATCACTTTTGAGTTTTGATGCATTGTATTCAAATTTGTGTTTCCTATTTCCTTTTGATATATCATATCTTATATCTTCGCCCTGTTTTTGAATCTTAAATGAGTGGTTCTAAATGTTTGAGGAAGCTTTGCAAAATTTTATTTTCCTTTTTTATCGAAGATATTTTATATTATTTTGTTGGATGTATGCCAAAATTTCACCTTAATTAGAGAAAAAAGATCTACGATATATATAAGTGAGAGTCTAACATATCGATTGATACCTGATTTTTTTGATAAGATTAAAAACAAAGTGACGATTACTAGAATTTATATGTTGAAAGTGAATAATATCACATTTGTAGGCTGTGATTATATTAGAAAAAAATGGATTAAAATCACTCGCTAATATATATATATACACACACTTTTAATGATATTATGTGACATGTGATCGGTATGTTTTATTAAAAACATGTTTTAGTTAGCGTTTTTACGCTTAAAACACTCACTCTAAATATGTACTGTAGCGTTTAGGAAGAAATTTAATTCATTAATTAAATTTTTTAAAAAAGGAAAAATCTTTAATTGAGTTGGTAAGGTTTAGAGGGGTGAAAACTTAGTTTATAACTTTAGGATGCTGGTAAAGCCTATTTATGACTGTTGCGAGTATAGTTTAGTGGTAATTTACATATATTCCAATTAAGAGGGTGCGAGTTCAATCTCCCACCTCCATATATTAATACTAAAAAATATATATTATGAATATGTTAATTTTACGGGTATGAATTCACTTTTGAAACTCATATTTCAAATGGCACTTATTTTCTTGAGATGAAATATTCGACATAATTGAGCTTAAATTTTTACTTTAATCCAAACAAACAAAGTGTAAATAATCAAACATAGTATTATTTTAAACTTTGAAAATATGGTTAAAGATAATGGTACCCTCATACCGAAGTATCTTCACAATTGTATGATATTGTCTGCTTTTGACATAACTCTCACGACTTTGTTTTTGATTTCCTTTAAAATACCTAATACCAATGAAGATAATTTGCCCTCGATCATCTATATATTATCGATCCTGCTCTTCACTAGTCAATGTGGCACTTTGTTTACATTCTCTTTACAAATCCAACGATACAAAATACACCATCCAAATATACATATACAAATTAAGACTTTATCCAACTACAAGCTACAGAAGTTTAGATTTATTTAACAACATAATTGGACTTACTTTCTTCAACTAATTTGTAACTTATTATGCCAACATGTAAGTGATAATTGACATATATACTCCTTCTTTCAAAGTTTAAAGTTCAATCCTATATATCACCAAATTGTCGTACTAAAAAAATTTGTAACTTATTATGCCAACATGTAAGTGATAATTGACACATATACTCCTTCTTTCCAAGTTTAAAGTTCAATCCTATATATCACCAAATTGTCGTACTAAAAAAATTTGTAACTTATTACGCTTTAAAAAATTCAAATAAATGTACACAAACTACGACTTTGTATCGAACCCCAATAAACCCAAAAGTGTAGACTTATTAAATCCGCGAGTCAAACATACGATTTTACACTATATACAACCAAGCATCAAAATCAAGAATCACCCCACTTAAGAAAAAAGGGGATTTGCAAAGGAAGAACCCAAGAAAAAGGGGGGGGAAAAGAAAAATGTGTGTAAAGAGAGGATAAGGGGATATGTTAGATTTAAGAGACAGAACACACATGGAAAGATGAGAAAAGCATGTGTTGTTGGAATATGCAACAGTAAAACAAGAACAAGAACAGTAATGTCCTCTCCTTCCACCCATTTTCATTATTATTATAAAAATAGAAGGAAAAAGAAAAAAAGGGCAGTTCCATTTTGGTGGGACTTGAATGTTATAGAGGTCTCTCTTGTTATGGGATGTGTTTTTGGAAGCTAGGCAAAATTGTTTGTGTACAAAACACAGCAAGCAAAGGCATTTGTCAAAGGTTCTTTGTTTTTTTTTTTTTTTTGGTTTGGTTTTACAGCTCACAAAGTCGGTGTTCCTACCATATCCCTTCTGGTTCTGTCTCTGTGTCTATAGGAAACAAGGCTTAAAGCAGAAGATGATGATTAAATATGAACCGACATGGAGAACCAGAATCAACAATATTTAATTATCACTTTAAAAAAGCTTATGCCATTGCAAACCCTTGTGTCTCGTCATATCTTTGCTTTTGTTTTGTTTCACCCCTAAACCCACCAAAAAGAAGAAAATAAGAAAAAAAAAAAGGTAAAGGGGATGTGTTTCGGTCACGATCGGATCAGACTTGTGTAATTGAAAGGTTAAGAAGTCGAGTATATATTTAGCATGTTAATTTAATTTTCTTAAGCTTTTGATTTGTTCGCTCTTATGAACTAAAAAATTCGTGTTATGTAATATAGACTAAGAAAATTCACAATTTATACTACATATTATTTTTTTGCAAATCATAAACTCACAGATAGGGGATAAAATTTGAACCTTCCAAGTATTTATAAAAGGAGGTTATTGATGCATTAAACCATATTTGAATTCAACTTTGCTGTAAGTCATATTTAAGAGTTATATTTCTTAGCTGAGTTTATTTAGTTTTTTTTTTAATTATTATAATAAATGTAAGGATGAATGATTGAACCTCTAATTTTTAGGAATGGAGCCCGTTGTTCTAATCGCTGAACTAGCTAGAGTCATGTTATCCTTGAGTTTATTTAGCCGAATTATATGGTTAGAAATTTAGAAGAAATTGTTAAAGTTAACCATGTCAATATTGACATATTTAATCACAGTTTAAGAGATGAATAATATATACTGTACTCAAAATCTTTTTCTTCAACATGATATTATTAAATGTATTGTGTTCAAATTCATGTGTAATATCATATCTTTAATTGTAATAAATAAATTCAAACCTTTAGACTTCATAAAATAAGGTTTAAAAAAATTAACGGTACCCTATGTATCTTTATAATAGTCCGATATTAATTGTTTTTGGGCATAACCCTGATAGTTCTACTTTTAGTTTCACCTAAAATGACTCGTGTCAGGAAGATAGTTTTTCTCATCTATATACTGCAAATCACTCATTTGTCTCACAAACGTGAAACATTGTTTGCTTCATAAACCTTCCTTAAATTTGATTATCTCAAATTTAAATTCTATTTTTCTTTAATCCATATATTATACACATATTCTAAAAGCAATTTTTTGGGCATTTCACCAACTTGTGCAAATGCTTCACCAAGTTCCCTGCATTTTTCCTCAATATTCAAAATCTATCATCAATTACACGCACCAAACACACATCTTTTTTTCACGACACAGCCCCCACTTTTTATTATTATTATTATTGGTTAGGGTCTCTTTCAACCATATTTTCATATCATTTCATAATTATATGATATCTCTTAAAACATTTTATTATATATGAACTTTCAAGTAAAAGTTGATATATTAAGCATTCATATATCCTAAAACATTATGTCTTGTCTTCAAACTCATCAATAATGATTGGATTGAATGTTCATCCGATCGATCAGACAGAGAGTTTGAGAAAAATATTTCAAATGTGAAGTTGTCTCTTTTTTATTTTACCTCAATATATGGGTTGTTCTAATCGCTAAGGTGAGTTTGAAATGAGTTTTAGGGGCCGTTTGTTTTTTTGGGAATGTAGATGCTCGGAATTTGAGATGTCCGGAATTCAAGATAGACACGTTTGTTTTGTTGCAAAATTTATAAAGATATTTGGGAATATTTTTGGATAGCCACGTTTGTTTTGCACGATTTATTCTTAGGATGTTGTAAATTTATGTAATGTTCTAAAAATGCCTACATTGATTTAATATAATTTGTATTTATATTAGATTTGTTTTTATTAATTTAGTATTTTCTTATATGTTATTTGTACAATAAATTAATTCATATTAATATAAGATTTTTTTTAAAGAAAGAAAATACCCATGAAGACCCATCTTTTGAATAAAATAGAAAGAGACAGGAACGATGTAGAGAAAATTAAAGAAAGAACTACGATTCTGAGAGTCTTAAAATTGAGTGACAGAGAATGAATGA
The DNA here is from genome assembly GCF_013281855.1 of Momordica charantia. Classification (NCBI taxonomy): domain Eukaryota; kingdom Viridiplantae; phylum Streptophyta; class Magnoliopsida; order Cucurbitales; family Cucurbitaceae; genus Momordica; species Momordica charantia. The sequence continues at coordinate 3,519,128 of NW_028275163.1, read as the reverse complement.
GATGGCTGGGAGAAAGAAAAATATTTTTAGCTGAATATAATAGGGTTTAGGGGTAGATTTAGTCATTTCATGATTTGGGTGAGAGGAAATCTCAAAAACTCATCTTTTAAACCATAATCAAAATAGCTACAAATCACGGATTCTAAAATGTCCGCCATTTTGGATGCCTTGTCATTTTAGGATTACCACAATTATTATAGATTACCACCAAACAAACAGGCCCTTAGGAGGGTGGAAAAATTTTTTTTTTCCGAACACAATTATTGTTATATAATAAAATATTATTTTTTAATTCTAAAAATATTAAAAAAAATGGAGCACAACATTAAGAAGAAGCATTTAATTACTGATTTTTTAGTTTGAAAGAAAGTATTGTGTTAATAGAAGAAATACTTATGACGTTTTTCTTTTTCTTCCTTCTTTAAACATCATTTTAAACTGATCACTCTTACCTAGTGTAAGAGATAAAAGGAAATTGTCATTATTATTAAGTCGGTACTGATTTATGAATTTTAAAATAATAATACATTTATTCACACCTTTTAAAAAGTGTGATATTTATATTTATTTTTATAATATATCTATCTAAAAGATATTTCTTTTTAAGAAAAGAAGCTAAGCAAATTAATTGTTTTCAAAGAAAAATGTCTTAAAAAGGCACGTTTAATTTTGTTGTACCTAACCATCTCATTCTAATTCCTAATTTCAAGGGAAGTTTACTTGATGCATTTTTTTCCATCACTTCAACCAATAATAATCTAAGTTTTATTATTTTCAAAAAAAAAATAATAATAAATAAATAAAACCCTAAGTTTTGATGCTTAAATACTATTGATTTTCAAAACTATAGTATTAATAATTCATTGGCTCATACGATAATTTTTTTTATTATTAATTTTGAGACTTTATAATTTTAACTTTTCGAGGATTTCAATTTGATACTTGTACTTTTAAAAATTTCATTATCATTTGATTAAAATTTAGACTATTGATATTTTTATAGACTTTGCCATACTATTATCAAAATTGTTCATGGCACCTATATGTTAGTCTTTAACAATACTTCTAAATCAATTCGCATCATTTATTTAAATTAGAAATCCTTCTCCACCTAACACCCCTCAACTATATACTCTACTTGTTCGGTGAGGAACATGAGAGTAAATAGTATTTAATATAAGAGACCATAAATTCATACATTCATTAGCCATCCAGACTATTAAGATTAATGGATTAACTATTAATAAGGTAGGAGAAATTAATTAACTTTTCAAAAGTCAGCAAAAAGAGTTGAGAAATGGAAGTCGCAAAGCTATAATGCTAAATTAAAACATATGCCCAAATTATAAGTATGAAATTGATTATTTAACCTAAGGAAGAAGGAAAAAAAATAAACAAACTTGTGTAGAGAATTGCGTGTGTGACAGAACGAAATGAGATGAGTGAAAATTGTAACATTTCCACGTTTCCAATTTTATTGAGAAACCTAAATATTTAACTATTTATGTTTATTGTTTCTCATTTTTTAGAAATGTTTCCGAAATTTATAAAAAAATTTAGGAAACTAAAAAAATTAAGAGTCTATTTGGTAATGTTCTTATTTCTCATTTATATTTCTTATTTCTAAAGAAAAATAGAATTGCATAGTCCTCACTACACATTGATGCAAGAATCATAAAACAAGACTTTTATTTATGTGGGATCAAATAGAAAATAGCAACGAAAAATAAAAACTTTATTTTTGTTCATTTCAAAATTTCTATACAACGAGAAAGTTAAAAAAAGTAAAAAAGAAAAATACAAGTAGTTGTCAAATATTAGATTTATTAATAAAATTGAAAACGAATTTCTTATTTTTTGTTTCCCACTTTTAATAATTTTATAAAATACAAGAAATAGTTAGCAACGAAAACATGATCAAACGGTGTGGCGTCGGCAAAAGCGCGTGTGGTGCAGGAGAAGCGGTCAGGTCCCATGTGTGGCGGTCTATAGGAGTGGGTCCCACTCAGAATCAGGAAGCCACACGGGAGGTACCATGGGGACCCACCGCATGATATCCCATCCCATTCATTACCATCCATATCACTGTACATCTCTGTAACTGTAACTGTACAAGGCCACCTCTTTTGGGCTCTCGGCCCAGCCCACGTACACCACCCCCTCCTTGATTTTGTGGACCCCTCTTTTAACATGCATGTTTGTTTGTTCCATGCCTTACTTTCTCTCGTCCTATACTTCCGCTACTCTTCACGCGTTCGATTGAGTTGGGTTCGGAAACGTGTTACTATCCAAGTCCATTATTCTGAATGAACAGTTCTAGTTCGATGATGGATCCAACCATCAATCATTTTGTTTGGTTGTTCTTTCACACGTATTAGCTTGATATATATCTAATGTATCTTTATTTACTGTAATAGCTATAATGAAGCAATTCAAGCAAATAAGATATCTATAATGAAACAATTGAGAGATCAAAACGGGAGAAACTTTATTTAATTCATTTTGATATTTATATCCGAATTTAACTATTTAAGAAACTTTATTTAGTTTCCACTATTTGAGAAAAAAATCCAATCACGAACTTGGGCTGGGCCTAAACGAAATTGGGCCCAAACGACATCACAGCCCAAACGATGTCGGTTGAGGTTCTTGTCGAAGGAGGGGAAAAAGCAGATCTGCCAGTTGTCATTATCAAAACAGGAACGAAAAAAAGAGAAACAACACAACTCATACGTCAATTATGTTCAAAAGATTCGATGAATTTGATGTTGCCGCCGCCATATGAACCAATTGAATTTGACCACCATGACTCCAATTTGCAGTTTTTTATACATTTTCTTTTCTTTTTTTTGACGATTCTTAACCTATCAAAATATTACCTATATTCTAAAATTAAATATTTTAAATATTACTACAAGGCTATAATTATATACACATTGCAGCTATATTCTACACATAATTTTATTCATCTCTGATTCTCATTTAATTATTTTCCTTACCCATCTCGAGATGGAAGCTTAAAGATTATTAGTTGAACCTGAACTCTCACAGCTTTGATTCTCTTAATTAGGACCAAATTTCATGTTAATAAATTAAAGGCACTTGGGTTTAGGGTTTTGATGGATGAATCCAATCCAATATCATCGTGTATTTATATTTTAGAGGTATACGTTGGTTTACCTTGAAGCCATCGAATTACATCAACTTTAAAAAATATATATATACTTTGGAGCTGAAGATGGTACGAATATTTAATGTAGGTTGATGAGGACAATTATCTCTACGCCTTTTGGATGAAATCAAAAGCAAAGTCGTGAGAGTCATGACCAAAACGGACGATATTAGAGTCATCGCCAAAAAAAAAACCTAGTTTGTATTCTCTCCAGTTCAACTAGGACCATAGGTCCTTAATTTCTACGCAAATCAAGATCGAGAAAAGGAAGTTTTCCAATCATTGACTCAAACCTATTGTGTGGGAGAAATTATTGGATATGAGACCGAACAAGAGTGATATTGATTGGTGAGCCTAATAGTCATTACGGAACATGTAGATGAATCTCCAAATTAGATAAAAAGTGCTTGAGGTGGCTAGCAAAGGCATGCTCCATGCTCGGGTGACGAGCAATACATGCCCTATCAAGTCAGGGTAAATTAATAGGAAGCCTATCATAATCAGGTAGAGTGATATGAAGCATGGTGTAGCTTTGTTCGAGAGGGAGGAGTTGAGGTGTGTGATAGAACGACCCTCTAGGTGTTCCCACAATGTGATTCGTGTAGTAAGTGTTATATCTAGACGTGATGAATAGAAAGCGAGCTCTCATTACCTGTCGAGAGTAGATATGAGTGCATGACTATTTGAGACGATACAAATGATACTTTGTTCGATGGGAAGATTGTTGAGTTTGTAAAATGAGTGCAAACAAAGTCTCACATTAGCTAGGGAATGAAGTGATCCGTGGTATGTAGATGAGAGCAATTATCTCTATTGGTACGAGGCATTTTGGTGAAACCAAAAGCAAAGTCGTGAGGGTTATGCTCTGAGGGTATCATTGTCCTTAACACCTTGTTCAACCAGTCGAGTCATCAATAATCTCATATAACCAACTCCAAGTTCAAGTTTTGCCCCAAGTTGTTATTTTCCAAAAAGCTGCATTAATTATTTCATGTCAAGTAATTTAGACTTTCGAAACTCTCTCAATCTTCCTGTACACAATTTAAACGCAAGCTACATAAATCCAAACTTATAAACCTAGGGAGGGACCCCGAAATGAATAGACATGAAAACGAAAACGAAAACGAGCAAGGTAGGGTTATTATAGTTTTAATGGAGAAAAAAAGAAGCATTGAATAGAAGAGAAAATTTGTGTTAGCTAGGGTTAGGTTTGACTTGAACAATAAATAGGGGTACGTAGAGGGGCATTTAAGTAATTGTGATGGAAATCGAAGAACAGTGAGGGAAAACGTTTGATTATATTGACTAAAACACTCTTAAAGCAAAGGGTGTCCTGCTCAGCCCCACCCACGGTACCATTGTCTCTTCTTCTACCAACATTTCGAATATTTTGTTATGGTGCGTCCAGATTCTTTCTTAGCTAGTTTTCTTATTTTAATTTAATTTTCTCCCTATATAATTTCATTTTATTATTTTTGTATTTCTTCATCATTTCCATTTCATATTTACAACCAACAAACTCACTCTCCAACTCCATCATTTATGGTACGTTTTTGAGACTATCTTCTCATAAAAGAGAGAAAAATAATTGTACCAATATGTTATGCTTTACAATGATATAGCATTGTGCACTTTTATTTCGAACCTCCGCTTGCATAGTTTGATTACTATAAAAGTTTTATAGTTAAGTGCAGGGTGGAGAAGGAGAGAGGAGGGGTAGAATTGCCCCATTTAAGTTTAATTTGTTAAAGAAAATAGATCAAACTCTCTCGAGTAAAACTAGTCTTGTCTATTTGATAGGTATTGATGATAGACGAAATCTGTCTAGTAGTATATTAGTAATATACGAGGACAAAAAGAGAATTATATACATCAAATATCTAAATATGGGGGCAAAAAATTGTTTTGTAAATATGATCACATGGAGGTGTGACTTGACATCCACTAAATTTTTCTATAAAATAGGCGGAGATTGATTTGGTAGTTTTTCTCTAATTTGCATCCACTAAAATTATTTTTAGAATTAGTATTATAATATATAAAGTTAGTAATTGTCTCCCCTTTCAAAAAAAAATATCTAATTTTGCTCTAATTCATATTACTGAAAGGGTTGTATTTACTGTACCGCTAAACTATCCCTGCACTAAAAAACTTAAGCCTATAGTTATACGTTCTAACTTGACTATCAATTTCAAGGAATTCAAACTCAAAACTGTGTACTTTTGATGTCACGTTTAAACCGCCAAGTAATCCCGAAAGTTAAGCTGGCGGCCGGTAAGGCTTTGTCGACCGGGTGGGCGTTTTAGAAGGATAAGAAAGGAGTTGGCTTGGGAAGAAGGCATAACACAACCACAAGCATTGCAAGGACGAAGAATTGGTTTGTTTGTAATGTGAAAAAAAAGTGTACATATTAAATATATATATATATATAGTCGTGGTTGAGGGTAGTGTTGGAAGAAGACGTACGTACGTGTGGGTTAGGAAAGGATTCACATCAGATTTATTAAGGGGCAGCCCAGCCCAGGAAAGGGCGATGAGGTAAATTAGGGTTAGGGTTTTGAGTTTAAATTTGGGAGAGGGACGTTTGACACTTGACAGAGCAAGGTTACCTGCTACCTTTACAAATGTTTCCTTCCCTCTCTCTCCATGGATGTGACTTGTCCCTAACTCATCACCATATCCTTATTATTTCCTTATATTTTATGTGTCGGGTTTAAGATTGTATCCCGAGAAAACAAACGTACCTTAGTTTTTTTTTGGATCAATGAGCCAACACATGATGGTTTAGAAAAAAAAATGAAGGTTTTTAAAAACTTGTTTTTGTCATTGAAATTTGGTTGAAAATTCAAATATATTTTCGAGATAGGTGAAAACTTACAAGTAAAACTGGATAAAAATAAGCCTAAATGCATAAAACTAAAATCGAAGTGGTTTTTCAAAGGCACCAAAAGTTTGTGCTTTTTTTTTATTATTTAGTCCTTTATTGTTTAAAAAGTTTAAATGTGGTGTTCTCTTATTATAGCTATTATAACACAATTTTCAATTATACATTTGCTAGGTCCCGTATATTTTCAATGTGGGATCTTTAATATGTCCCTCGAGATCGTTACTCTTGTTTGAGCTTGTTAAGCTTTGATACTGTTTATGCAAAGAATTGCACAACGTTGTTTACAAATTAAGCTCGAACCCAGTCCTCGGCTCAACCTGAACCTTGGAGTGAACCTGCACAAGAGGGCAATCTCTCCGACGATCAAGTCAGTATAGGTCGGACTCAATATTAAGCTCGAGATGAGATTCGATACCAGTGTGAAATGAGGCCCTCTATTTATAGGTGGTGGGTCCGACAGCACTTACGACCGGCGGTTATCTTTGTTTTTTTTGTCATGTCGAACATGTCGGGTTTGAGCAGATCGAGCCCCTTCAGGTCGAACCCCGACTTTTTACACAGCCTTGGACATGGACAAATTTGGTCTCCTCAGCAGGTTCGAGGTGGACCTGGAATATTCTTTTATTTTTAAGCACCACTGAGCGCCCTCCACGTGTCCCAAATATTTCTTCCCCCAAACAGATACCATGTTAATATTCATGAGATTCTATCTCAAAACTAATCGACAATAAGAAGAGCAACTCATGTCTAATATAAATTTTTGTTAGCCTAGCTCCTGTATATTATCTTCAATGTGGGATCCTTAACAAAATATACTCAGTGAGTTTGACATAAAACTAGAAGAGGAATTAGACCACTTAAGACAAGAAAACGCTAATTAACTTCTCATAAAATTTTTGTCTCTTCGACGACTTAATTTTTCTTGTAAATTTCGGCCACCTGGCAAAGCTAATAATAGTATGGTAAAACATGTTAATTGTAGCATGATGATTAATTATGAATGGGAAATCAAGGGGTGCATTGGGAGTTAGTGTGGAGTTGTGTGCATGTGATTAATGGTTGACTAATTGAAGGGAGGGAGGGGATCATGATTGGGGGCAAAACCATGTTACTGGCTCCCTCAAAAACCAACCACAAGTTGCTCAAAAGAAAATCACACATCACATTAAAAAATAGCCCCCTTCCAAGATCCAACGCCCCCTCTTTCTCCACGTGGCGTAATCCCACCACTGAGGAACTTGATAAGACATGCACATGCAGCCACGCTACACAAACTTCCACGCACTTAATATTATTGCCCCCCTCCCCTATATTATTTCTCTCCCAACATTGCCCAATTTCTTCACTCTTCAAATTTCAGCACACAAATTAAAAGGTGGCAAACGGAAGAACAACACACCAAGCTTTTACAAGTTATCTCCTCAGCCTTGCCGGAAAATGATCAACATGCTGGAAACTGATCTCTGCCTTGGGCTTCCCGGCGGCGGCGGCGGCACCGAGCCGGAGACTCCGAAAGCTAATGGCAAGAGAGGCTTCTCCGAGACCGTCGATCTGAAACTCAACATCCAGTCCAAGCCAGGAGTCGCCGTTGATCTCACCCCTCAGAATCTCAACAACACCACAAAAACTGACCATGACGACAATCTTAGCTCCAAGGATCCTGCAAAGCCACCTGCCAAGTAAGCCTGATTCAATTTCGATAGCTTACAATATATTTAATCTTTTTATTGACGAAAAAAAATGATTATGATTTTATATATGGTGCGTAGGACACAGGTCGTGGGGTGGCCACCCGTGCGGTCATACCGGAAGAATGCGATGACCCAAAAGAGCCCGGACGGTAGCCCGGCCATGTTTGTCAAAGTTTGCATGGACGGTGCACCCTATCTCCGAAAGGTGGACCTGAAGATGTACAAGAGCTACCAAGAGCTCTCCAGCGCTTTGGCCAAGATGTTCAGCTCCTTCACCATGGCTGGTTAGTCGTACAATCTCGCTAAGAATATGAATAAACGATTAAATTCGATAATTATTCAGTAGATAATTATTTTCAGTTTTATTATTTGAAAATATGTGTGATAAATTAGGTTAGATCTAGGAACAGAAAATCGTGATGCCAGAATATGTGGGATCATTTGGAATCATTATCAAAGGCACATTACAGCCTAGCTAGGCTTTATATTATTTCTTTATAATGATTATTATTATATGCTTAGGATAAAATAATTTAATTAACCAAGTGTTTGCTTTAATTATTATTATTATTTTGTGTGTGTTTTAATATGATAATGTTGAATAATAAAATGGTAAAGGTGAATATGGGGCCCAAGGAATGATAGACTTCATGAACGAGAGCAAGTTGATGGATCTTCTGAACAGTTCTGAGTATGTGCCAAGCTATGAAGATAAGGATGGTGATTGGATGCTGGTGGGAGATGTACCTTGGGAGTGAGTTCCTTTTTCCTTATTCCAACCAACTCCTTCCTTATCTCCACAACCAAACAACACCAATTCTTAATTACCTAATCTAATTACATATATATACTTTCCCATTTTTTTTTCTCTACTGCAGCATGTTTGTTGATTCTTGCAAGCGTTTAAGGATAATGAAGGGATCAGAAGCCATTGGACTCGGTACGTCAATTATTCTCGATGTTAAAATTTTTAACCGGGTCCATACACATATCGTATCACCACGACTGATATGATCTTTTCAAAGCATCTTTTGAAGAAAGTACGATTGCTTTTTAACCCGGGATTGAAAATTTGAAAATTTTTAATTTTTTTCAGCCCCAAGAGCAATGGAGAAATGCAAAAGCAGAAGCTGAAGAAATTGAAATTAAAAGTGGTTTTGGGGAGGTGGTGGGTGTGGCTTATCTCCATGATTTGGTCGACCCATAAGCAAGCAAGACAGATGGATCGAGCAAATATATGGATCTTGTTTGATTGCAATATCTGTACTTTTTTTTTTCTTCTCTTCTTTTTTAATGTTATATGATTCGTATATAGATATTAAAAAAGAGATTTGGGACATTAATTAATTTGTAATAGCCAACAACAAAAATAAACTCTCTCTCCTACCCTGTCTGGCTGGTTGTTTGTTTGCTTTTAAATGTTTGTTTATCAAGGAAAAGAAAAAAAAAAAAACTGTAATGGGCTTTGCTTTTATTATTATGCCTTCTCCTTTGTTAAATTTGCTAGCTAATTTATTATTTTTGTTGGTTGTTAAAGTTTGTTTTGATTCCCTTTATTTTTTAAAAGCTGTTGAGTTAAGTTAATTATGGCTAAAACAAGGTGCTCAATATTAATTAATTCCACTCTACTTTTATTTTATTGTATTAATTATTGCATATTGTAATGATTCTAGGGTGTGGAAGCCATTAGGGTTTATTTATTTATTTATTTTATATTATATAAATTTGAGGAGAGGAGGGAACATGAGCATGTGGGTGCTTATGAAGATGTTTAATATATTATGTGTTTATTATAAGGTAGTTGTTTTTGGCCTGCCCAAGACTAACCCAACAGCTGAGGGGTAAATGGGTAAATTATAACGCAAATACCCTATTTGACTATTGATCACTAATTAATATCAATGAATTAATTTTTTTTACAAAAACTTTTGATCTATTAATATATTATACATGAAAAGGATAACTCAGACATAACATCGTGTTAAAAAAATAAGATATAGTGCAAGCTGTAGTTCAATTGGTAAAAAAATCCTCAACTAAAAGGTTAGGATTTCGAATTCTCACTTTAAAAAAATATATATATTTTTTAATTTTATTATCAACGTTTCGTTTTTTATGAGAGTAATCGAAATCCGAATTTGAAGGGTAAATTCATTTCCACGTGCTCATAAAAAACTAATATATTAATTGATGGAAAAACAATCATATATAAAGTTAATATTTTCGAATTTTAAAAGTATGGTTGTTTTTGTCCTGCTCGAACACGATTGAGAGTTAAGTATTAATAATGAATCATCAAAGTTAGCATAGCTCAGCGATAATTGACATATATCTCCAACGAAGAAACGGTAAGTTTGATCCCACTCCACATATTAGTACTCAAAAAATAATAATAATAATAAATTTATATTAAATAATTAAAATTTCAGTAAGTATTAGATTAAACAATTCCAACCACATAAACTTTTAGAACAGAAATGGTAGCACAAACTTTTAGACTAACCCAACAGCAGAGGGGTAAATGGGTAAATTACAACACAAATACCCTATTTGACTATTGATCACTAATTAATATCAATAAATTAATATGTTTACAAAATTTTTTGATCTATTTATATGTTATACATGAAAAAGGAGAACTCAACATTGATGTTAAAAAATAAGAAAGAAATAGTGCAAGGTTTTTTTTATTATTATTATAATTAGTTCATTGGTTAAAAAATATATCCCCACCCAAAAAGATTGGGAGTTCGAATTCTCACTTCCATGTGGTTAAAAAATATATCCTCAACTGAAATCTAATATCTTCGATGATAAAAAAAATTATATATAAAATTAATATTTTTGGGCTTAAATTCATAGTATAATATCATTGATATAAGGAAAAGGTGGGATTGTTATCTTACCAGGTTTTTATTGACATTGATTATTGATGTGAATTCTTATAAATAATTGATAGTGGAAGCAAATAAAAATGTTTTAGATATACTTCTAATCAACTCTTTAGTGATTTACACATCAAAAATTGTTATTATTATATTCACTATAATTCTTAATTAGCATTATGAATTTATAGTGGGAAATTTTTGTTTTAGATATGTATTGGTTGGATTTTTTTTCAAAGTTATTAGTCGGATGTTGTAATCAAGATTATTGTAAAATCTAAATAAAATGAAAGAGAATAAAGCAAAATAAAAACATTTTCTAGATGCTTAATTGATCCCAAAGCAACCAGCAAATTAACGGAAATAGTATATATAAGACATGATTAATTAAATAGTAAAATTGGCTAGTGAAATAAAAAGAAAATGAATAAGTTAAAGTAGAAAAACTAATAATAAAGTAAAATGTTATAGCAAGTAGTAGTACCATTTAGATAATGTTATTTTTCATCAACCCGAGATACTCGATTTGACGTAGAATATATTTTCCATTTGTAATTTATCGACATATTGTAATAAGTACTTTATCCACCAAGCTATACTTTGGTAGAATGGTTTTTGCTCTATTATTTGGTGCATCTTGCTAGAGAGAAATATTCGCTTATTTTTAAAAATTTTCAGATCTCCATCTTGTGAGACGATACAATAACGAAGGTTTCATCGGGTCATCCTAATCGACCTTCTTTTGTAATTATGACATTCTTACACCCATCTCTCTGAACTAGAATGTTTTTATTTAGCCACCTTTTGATGTATGTTTCCTGCATACTTTTTAAATAAACAGTGTGTTATCTTTTCAAACAATAATACATAACAGCTCAAAATTTACATTAAAAGTAGATAGGACCGAACTTTTCTTTCACATCTTTCTCATTCTTCTGCACATACTCAATTAAGGGGAAAAAAAAAAACTTTTTTGACTGGAACATAATTCTAGACACTGATAATTCTTTTTATTATAAATCTAAAGTTTGAATGTCTAACTATAAATTTAATAATACTCAAGAAAAATCATCCTTTGAACCATTTAAATTGTAACAATGAGATTTTGACTCTTGAAATTTATGAAATATGTGGTCTTCTCTTAACCATATCTTTATCCAATGAATAGGGTATGGATGCTTCTGCTATTGTTTTCCCCATATATAAAAATCCAAAAATAAAGAGAAAAAAAAAAGGTCCATATGTTATTGCTTCCTTTCATTTCTTTGATTTCTTGGATCTGACGCCCTCCATGCATATAGTAAATAGTGTATAATATTATAAGTTCAATGAAAAATATTATTAAAGTATAGTTTATATAATTTCGACAAGAGGGGAAATTATTTTAATCATTTGATCAAATTTATGACATATGCACCGAGAATATGAAATGTACATATCACTCTAATTACATAACTCTTAGATATATGCTTAAAAATGCGAACTTTATTAAATATGATATAATGTAACGTCTAATATTATAAAGATCAATATTTTGTGTTATGGTTCTTACATATCTTAGTCTCCCTTGTCTTCTGCCAAAGAAATCGAATCATGTCGTGCATTAATTTTCTTTTTCTTTTTTTTTTCTTTTTCTTAAAATAAATGTTGGAAGTGGGAATCAAACTGAAAAAAAAAATTTATCAAACCCATTTTTGTAGTAATTAATTTATTCTATAATTATATTTTTAAAAATTAAATTTGATGAGTGTGTTCAACGTATCTTTTTAGAATCATGAACAATTGTTTTAAGTAATTGAAATTATTTTTTAGAATTATCAAAATATTTGACTATATATATACCATGTATGTGAATTGTACCTTCATAGTCAACTATGTAGTTGTTCCTTTTATATAAAATGGTAGAATGTCAATTGGGAAAATCGACAAACTAAAATAAATTTTTTCAAAAATTTAATATATCCTAATGAGTATGTAGAGAGGTAAATATTAATGTTAGGGATATTTCTAAAAAACTCATAAAAATTAAGAAAATAATCATTTTAATGGATAAATACATTATAGTTCATCTTTATTTTGTAATGAGTATCACATCCCATTTAATTTTCAAAAAATATAAGTAATCAGAATTAGTGGAGTTATTCAAACAGATTTTATTATATCACTTTTTTGATCGGATTAAAAAACAATATTGTATCCTTTCGAAAATGAATAGTAATCCTGTAAGTATGATATTAAAAATTAAATTTGAGTTTACGATTTTTTTCTTTTTTATTCTCATTTTTATATAGTAAGCCAGATTTTAAGTTATCATGAGAATTTCATGTTTATTTATTAAAATATTAGTTAAATCTGATTTTGATATTGGTTGGAACTAATCTATTTGCCGGATGAAAAATGGCCTTCAAGCTTCAGGCCCAAAATGAAGTCGTCCAAGGCCCAATTGGGCCGTACATATTTGGAAAATTTAACGGAAATATCATATATATTACCAACATTTTTTTTCCTATATATTGTTAAAAACTTAAAGTCAGTCTCCCACTTTTCTCTAAAACTAATCTTTGAGACGTGACGCTTGTAATTTATTCTGTCATATAATTTATTCTATCATATGATTAATTTATCAGCTTATATTAAATAATTAAAATTTCGATAAGTATTTGATTAAAGAATTCCAACCACAAACTTTTACAACAAAAATAGTAACATAATTAACTATAAATTTTTTCGATTAATTATGTTATGGGAAGAAAAATATAGAACGGACAAAACAACAGAAGAGTCGTCGAAGACCGTCGACTCGGGCCAACCTGGACCGACCCATGGTCGACATCGAGGTGTTCCCGACCAAAAAGCCGAGAACCATAATTCTATTTCCATCGATCCTTGTGCAGTCCAATCCGAAATCTCGTCTGATCTCGACCCTTGATCCGACATTAGGTCAATAACGAAACACATGGGTCCAGAAGTTCATATCTCTTAAAGATACAAGATTCGACTTTTATAAACTGATTCAACTTCTATAAATAGGGGAGTATGTCAAACCTCTAAATTAAGCATTGGAGTTCGTGTGGTAAAAGTCAGTTTTAGTGTTATTGTGTTTTGCAGGTCTCGTCAATCTCTTTATTCTAAAAGATTGGTACGAATTTGACGGAATTTCAAGAGCCCAAAATTTATAACTCACTATTCATTTGCACATAGATCATTTCTCGTGAATATTAATAATTTAATAAAGAGGAAAAAAGACATTCATTTAAAAATGTTTAATTGAATGTTCCTAATTTTTGCAACCAGAGAAAGAGGCAGAAATAAATCACTTGAGGATATCACAACAGCACGAACAAAGCTCAATTGAAAATTTTCTTTTTTTCAAATATTAAAATTTAAAATTCTACGATGCCCAAAAAAAATTAATGTAAAAATAAAAATTCATAATTTCAGTGGACCAAAATAATATTTCTCTTTCTCTATGCTCCGGCTATCATTTATCCTCTTGATATTTATAATTGGGTTCACCGTAGTAACAATTTCAATAACATATTGAATTAAAAATATTTTAAATTCTCCTAATATTTTAAATGTAAAACAAAAGAAAAATATATCTTCTTTCGACCTAACAAATTCATTATATCCTTGAAATCAATTGTGGATAAATTTTTTGGTTGAAATTATATTTTATTGGACTTTCAAACTTTAGTATTAGTTGATAATGATAATTCAATATCTTAATTGATATTGAGAAATTTATTATTGACCAATTTTACATTTACATTAATGATAAAATATGATACATTTATTTCTTCAAATTGTACTTCGATCTTGAAACATTTTATTATATATCACTACTTGAATTTAAGTTCTCTACAAAACATTAATTTTAATCCATATATTTTTAACTTTGGTTCAATCCAGTTATTAGTATTTTTAAAATATTCATTTTAATTTTCTATATTTTTAAAAGTGACTAATTTAATCTTTATGTATATTCTATAAAGACTTTTAATATAAATTAATAGTTACATTTATAAATATTTGTAAAGTAGAAAGACTCTCGTTAAAGAGAAAATAAAAATTAAAGAAAGGAGTTGCACGTGGAGCGTGCATTGGAAGGGCGAGAAACAAACATCCGAAACAAAAGGCTAAATGTCGTTAGTCGTTACGCACGAGAAAATTACTCCCACCCTTAATTTCCCTTTCCCCTTTTTTTTTCTTTTATTAATTAATAACTCTCTTCGTCAAATCCAAACAATCTCCATTATTCTCCCCATCCAACAAACAAACAGCCCAATTCGCGTTTGCCGGCGGCGGTGGCGGTGGCGATGGGAAGTGATGTGGCGGTGAAAGTGAAGAGTGAGAAACTGAAGGCTTGTTTGACATGCCCTCTCTGCACTAACTTATTTGCCAATGCTACCACTGTATCAGAATGCCTTCACACCTGTAAATTTAATTCTCATCACTAATTCTCCTTAATTTTTTCCCATTTATATATTAGTGTTGTGTAAATGATTACGATGTTGGATATATGTGTGTATATATTTGGGTTTGATTGCAGTTTGCAGGGATTGTATATATGACAAGATTACAGCAGACGAGTTGGAGGGTTGTCCCGTCTGCAACACTAATTTAGGGGGTGTCCCTCTCGAGAAACTCAGGTTTTTATTTTTCAATTTTCTGATTATTGGATAATATTTAATACTTAGTTGGGAAGAAATTACAATAACCAAAAATAATGATTTTATCAAAAAAAAAAAAAAAGTCTTTTGAATTAGTTTTGCCATTTAGGTTTTTTTAGTACAACATGTGAGAACGAAGGTTCACTTACCACCTTTTTTTTATTGAAAATAGATATTTTTATTTCAAACTCATGTAGTCAAATTAGATAGCCATGTTAAACATATTAAAAATATGTTAAATTTATTTCAACGGTGTCACGTGAGCTTTTTGTCTATCTAAAATTTTATAGACTAATTGAAGTTTTAAACTTTTTTCAAAAGAAAAAAATTTGAATTTTTAAACAATTTAAGTTTATAGAGTAAATATAGATATTTAAAGTACAATAAATATCTTTATAAAAAAAACAATATCTTGGGTTATTTTTTTAATTTTTTATTTCTAATAGTAGCTTCTAAAATTTCAATTAAAATTTTAAAATAGCGACATATTTTTTAAATACTGCTATTTTAAGCTATGTTTGATTACAACTTCAAAACCATTTGACAATAACTAGCTCTTTAAAACGAGCTAGTTTACTTGTTGTTTTCTTCTTTCAGAAAGCTTTTTCCTTTTTTTTTTAGAAAGTATTATGACGTCAAAAAAATTGATATTTTGACTTTTTTTAATTGAATCTAATTTTAATAATATTTTTCAGACGTCAACTACAAAACAAAGTTTAATAAACAATCATAGTTTCTAAAAAATCATTATTGGTTAAATTTAACCTTAAATTTTACATTTCATCCTATTGGTATTTAGTTAAATTGCCGTTTATTAATTTTTTGTAAGTGTGAGATTTTCTTTTTACGACATTTTGGTATTAGGTGATCTGAAGGGGAAGAAAAAAAAAGTTGTTAAGATAATTCCTTCCAATGGTTTATAAGTTTTTACTGTTTGACAATCCTCAGGGCAGACCACACCATGGATGATCTGAGGGAAAAGATTTTCCCTTGCAAACGAAGAATGGAGAAGGCCCCTGAAACAGCAGAGCACCCAAATTCGCTGCCAGCCAAAAGAAAAGAGAGATCGTTCTCTTCTTTAGAGATCGTCGAAGCGAATACAGAAACTTCATCTCTCAGCAACACAAGAACACTGTCGAAATCTGCAGTACAAGAGAACCTCATCCCACAACAATGCCCTGCCACATTGTTTGCTCACAGAGAACTCATCTTTGTTCCAACTAAGCAGGACAATACCCGAGTAGTGGAAAGGGAAACTGATGTTTCAAATCAAAGAATTCAGGAAGAAGCAAGTGTAACAAGGTCAAATGATTCTAACATACAAGATACTGTTGCCAAGCCAATTCAGATTGATGATAACTGTTGTAATATTCAAGAACATGGTCACAAGCCAATGATGGATAGAGTTGAAAGTGGACTAATTTCTGGAACTTCAGGCTCTGTTGACCATGGAAAATCACAGGATGTTTCTGGGGGACTAAGATTAGCCAACATGAACCGACCCTATGATCAGGCTAGAGGCGACGCTGATGCAGATAGACAATGCAAAACGTTATCAAATGATTCAAATCCAATATGGTTTGCATTAGTTGCTTCTGATCACCAGTGAGATTCATTACTTTAGAATAAGATAAAGAATGGTTCTGTTCATTATTCTACTCGTGCAAATAACCGAACGTTGATCTAAACTTGTAATTGACTTTACCAGGGAAGGAAACGAGCCTTTGCCTCAGATCTCCTCAAGCTACTTGAGGGTCAAGTTAGTAAAATCTCCTACACTAATAGTAGCCCATTTGATAATACCTACCCCCCCATGTTTCTAGTTGATCATTGGATTTCTTGTTTTGGTTTTCCTTCTGATCTTCAAACACACAGAGATGGCAGTGTACCTGTGGCATTTATCAAGAAATATCTCATGAAGAAACTGGGTCTAGCTAGCGAGATCGAGGTAACCCAACATTATTTCCTCCTGTTTGAATGATCTAAAAAGATTCTACATATATATATGCAAAGTATGCAAGAGTGGAAAGTAAACATACATGTCACATGAACTGTTGCATAGAGTAATAACATTTCCATAAATATTTACAGGTGGAGATCTCATTGAAGGGTCAGCCAGTGAGTTCTACATTGCACCTGCATGACGTTGTAGAACTGTGGCGACAGACAACCACAAAAATAGAACGAATACAGATATCTGTGGGTAGCTCAGCCAAGGATTTTGTGATGGTTCTATCTTATGGTCGAAAGGCTCATCCCCCTGAACACTTCCCAAATATTTGTGCTCACTTAGATAACAGAGTTCAATAAGAGACCGAATAGGCACTTTTACGCATCCTCTCATAAGTTTCCCACATAAGCTACAATTTACAGAGTCAACTTCTTTCTTCTACATTAAAATGTGATGACAAGGTAAACAAATCCTAACAATGAAGCATGTATATATATAAGCTAGATTATCGACAATAAGAGTACAACTCACATTTGGGTCTCATGATCCTTCCTACTCACCCTAAATGATAAACATAATCATTAATAGGAAAAAAGTAATCAAGAGAACAATTTCATATGTTTGAAACCCAAACGAAAAGCAATGGATTGTTGGCTCAACAATCCAATTCAGCGGCTAAGGGAAAGACATAGAACAATGATAATATCCGTAATGACTAATCTCAATCACATAGACTAACGGTTAAGAGCAAATGGAAGGCGCCATTGGATCAAACTCTCGGCACCACAAGCTCCAACTAAGTAAAAAGAACTGTTAAAAACTCTGAGCATAATGGACATGAATATTTTTCTGCAATTCATTGTGTTTTGCAAATGTACATTTCATCTAACAATACCAGTATATAGACCAACAAACTATCAAGCTTCTACAAACTAAACCAATTGAAAAGAAAAACAGAACTTAAATTGTTAAACCGTGAGACAAACTCACGGATTCAATCAGATGCCGCTGTAATCACCTCTTGGGCTCTCCAACAGCGCATCCCCAAAAGGGTCTTGCAAATCTCCAAGAAGATCCTCAGTTCCCCTCAAAGCCGCATGCAAGGAAACCACCACAGCCCCAATTGCAAGCGAAATCAGCACATTCACAAAAACCCCTGTCAAAGCCAGCGCCAATCCGGTAGCCAACCCAAGAATGATGACCAATACCAAATCGTCCAACACAAAACCAAAAACCCTAAGTGGATCGTCGCGGGAGAAATAGAGGAAGAACCAGGCGACAAAGACTAGCAAGAAGACAATCATGGAAAAGGGATGGTAGATGAGGCCGAGAAAGATGAGGAGCAAGATGAGGAGGCAGTAATTGGAGAGAAAACGAGTCAAGTTCTGAGAAATCTTCGTCGTAGCGTCGGAGAGGGAAGAAGGAAGGCTGAGAGCCGTCGGGTCTAGGAATTCCCGCCATGGGCGGCGGGTGGCGATGACGGATCGACCAGCTTCCTTGAAACTGACGGCGAATTCAGCGGTAGACATCGGAAATTTTTGCCGGAGCTACGAAATACTGGTAATGAAGTCGAGAAAAAAACCTTCCTTTCTTGTGATTTATGAGTGATGATCCAGTAGAAGAAGAATTTTGAGGTTGAACGAAAAGGAAGAGAAAAATGGTTTGTACCAAATTAAATTTATAATATATAATTAAAATTTAAAGAAAAAAACAAAAAAGGGAGGGCAGTCGACGGTCACATTGGCCAAATTGAACATTCAAAGAAATAAAGATCTCTGTTACTTTAGGAATTATAAATTTAAATTTCGTACCAGATTTAGAAATGAATAACTTATTCAATATAATATAAAATTTTTAACACCAAAGATGAAAACACGACTAAGTGTAAGAATTACAACAAAATTAGAATGTGACCAACATAGATATGATAAGCGCATCAAGAAATCTTCGTCCGATTAGAATTTTAATCTAGATAGTAAAACTTATGTTCAATGAAATGTCGGTTTGATAAATATTTTATTTTTTAATTTATTTTTAAAATTAAGCTGTATTTTTTTTGCTTGGTTATACAATTTTTATAAACATTTTTAAAATCTAGGCTAAATTTTGAAAAAAGAATATTTTTAAACAACTTGTTTTTTTTTCTAAATTTAGTTAATAATTATACGTTTCCAAGAGGATAAATTATATAAAAATAAACCTAATTTTTAAAAACATAAAACAAAACAGGAAAGGATTATTAAACAAGGTTTTAGTATTTACATATACAAAATTTATCCTTTTAGGAAATGACTCTTTACTTCAAATAAAACATTGTTATTAAGGTACAATACAACCATATAAACTTAACATGTTTAGTCTATCTTAATTATATAGTAGGTGATGTGTTTCAAAAACAAAAAACAATTTTTTCTACCGATACAAGAATTGCTACTAATTTAGAGAGTCGTTGAAGTATGTTTGATGATGATTTTGATTTTGCTATTTCTTAAGTTACTTCTATCATATCATTTCTCAAATATTATTGTTCTAAAATTTAAGCAATTTTGGCAATGACAAAATTAATTTTAATCCTACCAAAATCCCCCTCAAACATGTCATTATTATAGTTTCATAAGTGATTTTTATAACTAACAGTCTATTTAAAGGGAAAAAAATCTACTATGTTTGGTGGGAATAAATAAGACACTCCATATGTATGAAATATGAAAAGAGGATACTAAGCCTCTAGAAGCGGGAGGTTTGGGTATTGGGAACTTGAGGTTTAGGAATGAGACTTTCTTAACTAAATGGTTGTGGTGTTTCATTCATGAATCTAGTGCCTTGTGGCGAAGAATTATCGTGAGCAAGTATGGGCGGCATTCGTTTGATTGAGTTCTGACAGGTGGGTGGTGAGTAATTGTAATCCTTGGAAGGCTATTGCTTTGTGTCTCCTCACTTTCTCTCAATCTTTACGTTCTGTTGTGGGGGACGGTTGGAAGGATACTTGGGTAGGAGATAAACCTCGCTGCATTGCTATCTTTCTGAAAAAAGGCTTCTTTACGTGGCTGAGATTATGAATTTTGAGAAATTTTAGAAGATCTCTTTGGAAGATTAAAATTTCGAAGAAGATCAAGTTTTTTGGGTGGCAAATCTTACTTGGGAAAGTCAATACCTTGGATCGTATCCAGATCTCTAGGCCCACAGTGGTGTGTTCTCTATAAGACTGTCTCAGGAGACCTCGATCATTTGGTGTGGACTTGTCAGTGCCGCAGGGTTTATGGTTTCGTTTCTTTATGTTTTTTGGGATGTCCTGGGTCCGTGCTAGGGATTGTATGGCAATGATGGAAGAGGTGTTGTTATACCTCATTTTTGTGACAAGGTCGTTTTTTGTGGCAGGCTTGTTTTCTGACTACTTTAAGGGATACTTGATTGGAGAGGAATCATAGACGATTTAGGGAGTGGAGAAGTCTGTGGACTATGTATGAGATCTTATTAGATTTAATAATTCGTTATAAGACTCGGTTTCTAAGACCTTTTATAATTACCCGCTAGGTCTCATTCTTTTGGATTTGAGTCATTTTCTTTAGAGGACTTCCTCTTTTAGGGTGTCTTTTCATTTTTCTCAACGAAAGTGTTGTTTCGTATTTGAGTCATTTTCTTTAGAGGACTTCCTCTTTTAGGGTGTCTTTTCATTTTTCTCAACGAAAGTGTTGTTTCGTATCATGATTGGAAATATGGGATCATCTTCAACCTTCAGAACTTAAAATAGGAACCTCCCTCCCCCTCTCTCATTTTTGTTTTTTCTCAGCCAATTGACCTCTGAAGTACAAAATTGAAAACATTGATTCTGTTTAGACCTTATAAATCAAAAATCCTAACCTTGGATTAGGATATTCAACAACACAACACAAGAATATTGAATTCTCATTGCCCAGAAAACAGCAAACAGAAAGATACAAAATGAAGAAATCAGTAAGGCATGTAAGATTTTATATTACAATGGAACATTTCCATGTTTTTGTTTCTAGATTTACAAGTCAAACTCATCCGATTCGGACGAAGAAATCGGACCGAGTGAGTTGTTACCTTCTAAGCTAGCAAGCATCACAAACTCCTTTTTGATGCATCCTCTCTTCTCTATCCATCTCACACCAAGCACACTGAAACGTACAACCACGTCGTTTTCTATTGTCGCACATTCGTCACTCGAGAAAAGTGGATTTTTGCCACCGACGTAACGGTAGGTTGGCATTTTACGAGCTGAGAGAAACACATACTTGATAGGTCCACATCTTAAGAGTAATCCACGCCTAAATATGTGACGAACAACTCCGTGCAAGATCTCCCCCTCGAAAGGCAAAAAGGTTCGGCAACTAAACGTCACCGGGAATGAAATGCATTGAGATTGAGACTCATTCTTAACCTCTCCCTTGCCTATGCTTTTCAAGTTAGTAACAGCAAGAAAATAGCCATGATCTCTGCTGGCCTTCTCCTTCAATAGGTTTTCTAATAGACATGTTATAATGTACCTGTGAAAGTTGTTGAAACCATCTCTCTTTTCATTTTCAGCCATGACTTCCACATCTCTTGCTAGTTCCACTTCACAAAACATATTCAAGATCTGCCAAAATTCAAGAAAAATAACAAAATTTATCAATAACAGCTCTTAATCTACTCCTTAAAAGAAAGGGTAAATGCATCAGTGCTGGGGAAACTAATCATAAATGAAACAAACAACTGTTAGGAACTGATGTGCAAGAAACATTCAAGCTTCATCTGATAAATATGCAACCATTAAATGTAGAGAAATTCACCCACTAAGAGAAAAATGCTTCAAACTATGACATTTTTGCCCAAATCTCCAACCATACTTGATATGTTGTGAAAACCAGACTCTGGTCTTCGGCCACTTGAAGCATAAACATAAACATAAACCAGAAAGGAAACTTTGCTTCATGTTGGCCTCTAACATTAGCACTATGAAAAGAACGTAAAATAAAAGATCAGAAATATCCATGAACTAGCAAACAAGAAAGTTCCTCAAGTGTTTGAGGATCCACAACAGACAAGCTGTTTACGGAGGATTGCATCTGCTGCACTAAATATAGTTGCAATAGGGAGAGTACATTAGCACCTAGAAGGATTCCAAATCAGGCAATTGGCACCTCAGAAAATGAAAACTCTTAAGCAAAGTTAGCAGAGTGTTAAAGAATGTCGAGTGAGCGAAGGATTCACCCGATTATGCTTGGCGATTTATGTATTCATGGCTGCAAACCGAAATTTGAATCTCTGTTCACGAATCGACCACGCCAAAACTTAAATTGGACAACGCAGGACAAACTAGAAGTATCGATTATCGCCACTCAATCACAATCCCCAAATAATTTCAACGATCTCAACAACCCAACAAAGAATCGAATCAATAATCAAATTGCATGCGCGAAATCGCAGAGCCTGCCCCGAATGGCAGATGTACAAAACGCATTGAAATTCAATTGTCCTACAATACCCAGATCCCCAATTCAAAATTCGAGTACAAACCCAAATCCCCGAAAAGAAAAATTATGATGCGAACCAAAATCTTCAACACACGGATTGCAGAGGGGTGGAAGAAGATGAGGATTTAAGTTACCTGTTTAGAAAATTTGAGAGAGGCGGGGGAACGGGGAGGCACCGATGACCGATCAGAAAAGTGAAGAACTAGAAAAATGGATTTGGGCGCGCATTACGAACAAATCACATATTTGGATTGGGTGTGGGTGTAGAGCATCGCAGACCCAGTGGATGAGTAAAGGCTGTTGCTTTTGCCATTTTTTATATAAACAAAATCTGGATCTCGGAAATGGAAGGGAAGCTGCTATTTGAGAAATTGGGATTTTTGACCCATTCCAATAACTATTTTTAGACTTTTGACCCTCTTTTTGACCCCTCCACCTCAGATTTCTGACCCCTCCCCTTATTTTGCTTGGTAAAATTACCAAGTTACCCTCCATTTAAAAAAAGAAATCAAACCCAGCCCTCCCCTCCTTTCCCTCCCTGTCTCGGTCCTTCCCCTCCCTCATTCACTATCTCGTTGTCCATCCCAGTCTTCATCCCGGTCTCTCCCTCACAACCAGAAAGTTCATCTTCGTCGTTTCTCCTTTGTCTCCCTCACTTCGTCTCTATCAGAGCTTTCCCCCTTCCCTAATTGAAGTAATTTTTCATCTCGGCTTTAAGCCCGGCGGATTTAAGACCGGGATGAAACCCTGAAAGTCCATTCCAGAAGGATGGACTTTCTGGATTCCATCTAGGGCCTCATCCTGGTTCGAAATAGACCGGGATGAAGACCGAGATGGTATCCAGAAAGACCATCCTTCTGGAATCTATCTTAGGACTCATCCCGGTTCGAAATGGACCGGGACGAGGCCCGAGATAGAATCCAGAAAGTCTTTCTCGATCTCGATGTTTCTCTACCTATTTCACACCCTATAATTGCAAATCAATGGAGCTTCTCTCGTTCTCGATATTTCTCGCTCTCGATCTTTCTAGCTCTCGATGTTATAGCTCTCGATATTTCTAGCTCTCGATTTTTCAAGTTCACTGTCGAGATCACGATGATTCTCGATTTCGCTCTTCCTAGCACACTCACGATAATTGTAAATCAATGGAGATTCTCTCGCTCTCGATCTTTCTAGCTCTCGATTTTTCTAGCTCTCGACCTTTCATGTTCACTGTATTTCTCGATCTCATTTTTGGCTATTTCAACATCAGCCCCCCCCCCTCAGTATTAGTTTTCAAAAACACGATTTTAGTCTCAATCGATTCATTTCCCTGGCGCCGATTACATATTATTTTCCTCTTCTTCGAAAGCCCTAGATGTGCAGTGTAAAAAATCCACAAAAATCGGTCCCGGTCCCGGTCGTATCTGGACATGAAGGATCGGGCTTGAGTTTACCTTCTATCTCGGTCTCAAACCCGGTTCTAAATTTCATCCCGGTACCAATCCCGGTCCAAGATAAATTCTAGACTTCATTTCTGTTTTCCGTAAAATAACGTTTTTTTTCTAAAAAAATGATAAAATTTCGTATCATTACAAGTTTGAAGAAGTACAATATTCTAAAATGATGAAATGGACATACCTATATTGTGAAAACAATGGATTCGAGATAACGGATTATGTGGGGACCGATCGATTGGATAATGTGGACCAACAATCACGTGGAGAAAATCTTGAGTATTGGAAAAAAAAACGTGACTTGCGTGTGTGTGGTGATTTGGAGTTGAAAAAACAAAGTGAGAATTGTTAAGTTGGTGGTTGGTGGGTTGGTTGGAAATTTATTATATCATAAATGCATTTATTATGAAATGAGGGCAATTTAGTCAATTTACATGATAAAATAAGGGGAGGGGTCAGAAATCTGAGGTGAAAGGTCATGAATAAGTAAAAAACAAAAGGGGGTCAAAAATCAATAGTGGTTATTGAAAGGGGTCAAAAATCCCAATTTCCCCTGCTATTTTCGTCTTTTCTCCTCGATATGATATGATCTATGACGTGTAATTAAAAATAATTCCGTCCTTTCCTTTCCTACTTTTTTATGTAAAAATACTATTTTTCATAAAAAAAAAAATCAATTAGATATATTCTTTTAAAAATGTTCAAAAGTTTTGAACCCACTCTCTAGAGACAGTTATTTGTGACCCTCCTAACTTATTTTGGACCCCTTCCAAATTTTACAATGGTAAAATTACATATGATCTTTTTTTTTTTTAACATAACGGTTGGGAAATTGGAATTTTTTACCCAACTTTTAATTTTATTTTGACTTTTGATCATTTTTTAAAAACACTCTTAGGTGCCGTTTGTTTTTTAGGGATGTAGATGACCGACATCTAAAGATGTCCGGAATTTCAAATGTCCAAAATGTTAGATATCCGACATCTTCAAATAACCACGTTTATTTTGTAGAAATATTTTTAAAGATATTCAGGAATATTTGGATAGCCACGTTTGTTTTGCAGAATTTATTCGACGTGTTAAATTTATAGAATGTTCCAAAAATACTCTCAAAAAATTCATATAATTTAAAATTCGTCTACTATAATAGATTTATTTGAATTAATTTAATATTTGTATTTTTTATATGTTATTTTATAGAACAAATTAATTCATTATTAATTTAATGTAAGTTTCATTTTCTAAGTTAATAGTTTTCTAAAATGACAATTATATAATTTAGGTTATCTTTGATAAAATTTATTTATTCTATCATCACATTATATTTTTTTTAAGAGGAAAAAATCTCACGGATATGTTGGCTGTAAAAAAAACGTTGTTTTACAATTATATATTTATGATAATAAAATATTATTAATAATATAATTCCTTAGCAATATTAAAGTTAATTTATTAGACGATGAGTATATTAATTTATTTTAATTATAAAATTAAAAATAAAAATTAAGAAAATTTTAAAAAAACTGATGAAAGAAAATAGATGGAGAAAAAAATAGAGGGCAAAAATGTAAAAAAATGGATGCCCTCGGAATCTTGTGGACCCGTGTTTCAAAAGGGCATCCAAAACTGGTAAGATGCCCTAGGATACCCAGGTATCTTGAGATATCCGGGTATCTTACATTACTACAAAACAAACGTGAGAATCCAGATATCCGTTTCACGGGAATCTTGGATTCCCACGAAACAAACGGCACCTTATTTGTAAATCTTCCATTCTAACTCTGTATCTTGTAAAATTATCAAAATATTTACATTTTAAAAAAATAAAGTTTTCTACTATTTTGACTCCTTCTAGCTCTCACCTTAATCCTCACACTCTCTCCCCAATTTTAGTGAAACAATCGCAACCTTTTAATTTGAAGAATTAATTAAAAATTAGAAAAAAAAATTAAAATTTTAACTTAAAGAATTTATTACCAATCTAATATGAAAAAAAAATCTAAAAAAAAAAACAAATTCAAATTACATAAGATATTAAATATTTAATCGTTCAATATGAATAATTTGATTTGCATAATCGTCGTATAAGATTACATAAATGTCGAATTTAGTTTAAAAAAAAATAGGATTTCATGAATCTCGATTCATGATTGTATAGATGTACAATATTTAATTAACAAATAGGTGTAGCCCATATTTATTTATAAAAAGAACGTGGAATTGTATGCTTTCTCATATCGAGATAGCACAATTCTGATCAGGGATAGTACTATCTCTATTCGAGGTTATGCAATCCCAGTCCGAGATTGTGTTATCCCGACTCGGGATAGCATGCAATTTCAATTTTTATTTATTTATATATTTGGGTATTTATTCTTGGTCCTCCTTATTAATTAAATTCAGGACATTTTTACCATTGGTAATTAATTCTTGAAATTAAAATGTTAATTTTTTTTCCATATAAGAGGTTCGTAATTGAAAAAAAAATGAAAAAGATAAAAAAAAAAAAAGAAGGAAGTTAGAAGGAAAAAGATGATGGGAGGATATTCTAGTCTTTACAGAAGTAAAAAAAAAAAAAAAGTGAAAAGAGGTAAAAGAAAAAATATATATATGCTGTGGGTCAATGGGTCAAAGATGAAACTTAGTTATTGAAATTGGTAAAATCCCAATAAGCCCGAGACGCAAAATCCCAATTGAAGCTCACAGCTTCCATTATCTGATTTTGGCTTTCTTTCTCTGTCTTATTTTGGTCTGGCGAGCAATTATGCTTCTGTAGTCAGCGATGGTTCTCACACACGGTCGTCTATGCCACGCCACCAACTTCTTCGATTCATTCCATACTTCCTTCTCTGAGTTCAATGGCTCTCGCGTCTTATTGAAGTACGGTTCGTCGATTGTCTTCAGAAAACGCTCTTTCTGCGCTCCACACGATGCTTTTACGATCGATACATTTTCCAGTCGAAGCACACGAAAACCCATTTCCGGATATAATTTGAGGAGGAATCTATGTCGTGCTAGTTGGATAGATAGGTGGAACGAAACCACGAAACAGAGCCGCCCAAAACCCCCTCGCGCCGTGCTGGATTATCCAAGTAGTGACAACGAAGAAGTTTCAAGTTCAAATTTGTCAAGAAGTTACAGAGGTAGTAATCGAATTGAGGATGATGGACGAGGAGGAAGTACAATGGAGAAGATTGTGAGAAAATTGAAGAAATTTGGATACATCGACGAAGAAAACAAAGAGAAGGGGCCTGAGAGCGCCATTGAAAAGGGGTCGGTGGAGGACATATTTTATGTTGAGGAAGGAATGTTGCCTAATACTCGAGGTGGGTTTTCCAAGGAATTGCCTCTGGGAGTTGAGAATGTGTTTGGAAGTAATGGGGAGGAGGTTAGGTTTCCATGGGAGAAGCCAAAAAAGGAAGATGAAGATGGGGTTTCAGCTAGGATAAGAAGCAGGACATCCTTGGCAGAATTAACTCTTCCTGAATCAGAGTTGAGAAGGCTGAGGAACTTGACATTTCAGAAGAAGCACAAGATGAAGATAGGCGGTGGAGGAGTGACTCAAGCTGTTGTGGATGTCATTCATGAGAAATGGAAAGCGTCAGAGATTGTGAGGCTTAAAATTGAAGGTCCTCCTGCTCTTAACATGAAAAGGATGCACGAGATATTGGAGGTTTGCTCTCTATGAAGATCATTATCTTGTTTATTTCCATGCACTCTTTTTTTGTACTTTTTAAACAATAGCTATTTGATTTCCGAATGAATTCATAATATTATCTTGCTAATAACCGAAAATTAATCGTACAACTAACTCCCAGGGGTGCCTCAGATGGTTTGGACTGAGATGTTTGGAGATACCCTTCAACATCTTGGGTTCAAGCTTCTAAATTGTAAATCTTAAAATCCTTCTTGTGTCCAAGAGCTAGCCTCCGAGTGGGCAAGCCTGTTTGAGGATTAGTGGGGGTGGACCATGAACATAATGGAAGGAGTAGTACCTCCGATATCCTAGTTATAAAACATAATTGTGGGAATGAAGTTGTTATATAAGATATTGACGTATAAACCAATAAGAAGCTGGCATGGTAGTAGCGGATCAAAAAGCCGTAAGGGCCTCCAAGCTTGCAACCTTTCTGCTTAAAATAGGCTGAATATGAGCATATCATGACAGTTTAAGCGTCTTTATTGTAACAGTTGTGATTACAATTTAGATAACTGTTTTTGAGTCATGTCTCTGCGAGGTACAACCAATGAAAAAGAGAGGAAATTGAATATGACTTTCTTTTCTTAACGTGCTTCCATCTACTGTGAAGTGTGGATTAGCCGATCAAAGCATATGTCAAACAGGCCTGATTTAATGTAACATTCACGAGGAGATGCTGAGAATAAAATTTTACAATGTTTTGGTGGCACCTTGATCTAAGCACACTAGCAATGAAGTAGAGTTACCCTTCAAGCTTCTGGTGTTGATGGCCACCAATAATTGCAAATTTTTCTGTAAGCCATTAGTTATGTTTATAATTTACTTTACTGCAAAGTTGACGTGCAAATTTTTGCTGATCTGTCGTGCACATCTTGGTTTTGAGTTCTGTAAGAAATGGTCGTGTTTACAAACTTCGTTTGAGATATAGATTACTTCGCTGCTAAAGATGTGATCATTTATCTTCTCCCATTTGTTCTTTTAACAGAGAAAAACTGGTGGACTGGTTATTTGGAGGTCGGGAACTTCTTTATCTCTATACCGAGGTGTAAGCTATGAGCTTCCTGATGCACCACAACTTAACAAACGGATTTACAAGAGAAATGAGAATACCCCTTTGCCTGAAACTGGTGTAAGTACTATAGTTCCTTCCAAATCTTCTTCTCACAGCAACGTACATGAACCACAACCAAAGAGAGCAGTGAATTCCACAGTTGGTGGACAATGCAGTGAACAATTGACAGAATTGCAAATGAATTATGAGGATGAAGTAGACAAATTACTGGATAGTTTGGGTCCAAGATACACAGACTGGCCGGGATTGGATCCTCTACCAGTTGATGCAGATTTGCTCCCGGGAATTGTTCCCGATTACAAACCTCCATTTAGAATACTACCCTATGGAGTGAGATCTTCTCTTGGAGTTAATGAAGCTACAGCCTTAAGAAGACTTGCCAGGAAACTTCCTCCTCATTTTGCTCTAGGTATGTCCTTTATTGTATATGTTGATAAAATCTTTAGTGATGTCTGCTGAAGGTGTGATATTTTTGTATACAGGTAGAAATAGGCAGCTCCAAGGTTTAGCTGTTGCAATGGCTAAATTGTGGGAGCGAAGTTCAATTGCAAAAGTTGCACTGAAACGAGGTGTGCAGCTGACTACTAGTGAAAGAATGGCCGAAGAGATCAAGGTAGCGTCCTTTTGATGACTAAACGTAATATATCTGCATTACTTTACATCGAGCGAATGAATTGAGTGTTTTAGTGGTTGATGTAGAAATTGACGGGGGGCATTCTTTTGTCAAGAAACAAAGACTTTCTGGTCTTCTATAGAGGAAAGAATTTTTTGTCACCTGAGGTCACTGAAGCTTTGTTAGAAAGGGAGAGATTGGCAAAGTCTCTGCAAGATGAAGAAGAACAAGCAAGGTTGAAAGCATCGGCCTTGGTGGTACCTGGCATTGAGAAAACAGAACAATCTGGAACTGCTGGTTCTCTTGAGGAAACGCTGGATGCCGATGCTAAATGGGGAAAGCCTCTGGATGACCAGCACAAGGAACAAGTAATGAGGGAAGCCGAATGGTTGAGGCACACCAACCTTGTTAGGAAGTTGGAACACAAGCTTGCTTTTGTAAGTTACTTGAAATTTGGGTTTATTCTGTCAATGTTGCTATCTGAGATGTTCTGTAAATTGTTAATTGCCTTTACTCCATCTAGAATTCTACTCTTGTTATGCCAATCAAACATGTCTTTTTACTGACAGTTTAGAATCCGAGACGTGTTTTTTCCATTCACCATGTGATTCTGACATTATAATTACAATGCACGAGCTGACGAGTTAAGACATGGGGTTTCTTAACTCCATTTTGTAGATTCTTTTTTACATGAATCACTTTGTTTTATCCAGGCTGAAAGGAAGTTGGTGAAAGCTGAACATGCCTTATCTAAGGTGGAAGCGTTCTTAACACCAGCAAAGCTGCAGGCTGAACCTGATAGCATAACTGAGGAAGAAAGGTTCATGTTTCGTAAGCTCGGTTTAAAAATGAAAGCTTTCTTGCTTCTAGGTAAAATGACTCCATCATTACCAACCATCGTCAATTTATCCATAATTTGCTATCATTCACCGGAATGTGTTGTTTCAGGTAGGCGTGAAGTTTTTGATGGCACAGTGGAGAACATGCACTTGCACTGGAAATATCGTGAATTGGTCAAGATCATGATAAAAGCTAATTCGTTTGAACATGTCAAAAAAATTGCATTACAACTGGAAGCCGAGAGTGGGGGCGTCTTAGTTTCTATTGACAAAGTCTCCAAATCATATGCTATAATCGTATTCCGAGGAAAGGACTACCAACGACCTTCTTTGCTGAGACCCAAGAATCTTTTGACTAAGAGGAAGGCTCTGGCACGGTCGATTGAGCTCCAAAGGCACGAGGTGTACCGTTCATGTAACTTTTCATTCAGTAGTAGAATGCCCCTGATGCATATGAACTCTTAGATAAAGGACAAAGTAAACATTTACTAATGTATGGTTTTCTCATCAACTTATTATTCAGGCCTTTCTGAAACATATATCAGCACTGCAAAGTAGAGTGGACAAGCTAAGATCTGAAATCGTAAGTCTCTTTCGACTGCAGGGAGGAATATTTTTAAACTCTCTGGTTGTTTAAGTTGAGTCTTTATTTGATATCTTTAATGTAAAAAAGGAACAAATGGAGACGGTGAAAGACCGAGGGGACGAAGTATTATACGAGACACTGGATTCTGCTTATCCTACTGACAATGATTCCGAGGTATATTTAACTCACTATTCAGATATCTTAGTCTGTAAAATCTGCAGATCTAAGTTCACGTTTCTTATTGATCGTTTCCTTTGTTGTAGGAAGAAGATTATGATGCATATACCAAGGCATATGGCCGGGACAGTGATGCAGAAAATGAAGAGGATATCATGGCCAGGGACGATTACCTGGAAGGGGATGATTTTTCACATGGAATCCAAGTGCAAGAATCTGAAGACGAATACTAGATAGCTGAATCACATCGTGTATAAAAATGTCGAACATGTCACGGTCAACGAAGAAGCAGGAAACAAGATAAACAGGGATGGAGGTTGTAAGTGTTTATAAGAGTTGAGAGTAGTTAACTAGGATTATGTTCAGTGTGAGCTGAGGTCGTGTAAATAAAACCACAACCATTATTCCGTCTCATACCGCAGAAATCCCAATTTTTTTTTTTTTTTGAAATAGAACAAGCGTAAGAAAATTAAAGAATGTAATCCAGACACTCTAACTCAAGTTCACTATTCAACTCTCCTGGCCAATCCTCAATCCAGATGCCATGATCTTGAAACCAAAGAACTCTCTGAGCAAGTATGTGCGCTACTCTGTTGCCGTCTCTTTTCATGAAGGCTGTAGGATGCTTGAATGACTGTAACCACTTCCATTTTGACAGTTTGAACAATATTTCCGGTTTCTGACAAATCCTCCACCTCATGAACGAAAAGGTTGAAGATTCTGGCAGAGTCCGTTTCCAGCTGCACTGGATCTCCAACGCCAACCGTAGGCCCTCCGAAGCCGCTAAGGCCTCTGCATCATCGACCGACTGAACATGCTCTAGGTATTTCGTAGCAGAAGCCATCACTTGGCCTCTAAAATTTCTGATACCCCTTCAATCGATGGAAGCCAACGAGTTTCTCTAGGAGGATGGTCCCTTGATAGATGATTAGAATTTGCTGTTCGAAAAGCTGTGATAGATCATTGGTTGTCCTGTCCAAATCCAGATTAAAAGCCTTGTACCCAAAACTAAGAAGGTGAGAGAACTTAGAGTGGAGCCCATGAAATCTAACATGGCTATAGGGAGCCTATCCAAACATAAACCCAAATAAAAACTTTGATTTTGTTGGGAATCTTCACATTCCAGAGTCCTTTACCCACTCTTAACTATATACACCGTCGTCTTAACTATATACACCCCCGTTTCGTAGTGCCATATCAGTTTATCCCTCCCATTTCGGCTCCCCAACGGGATATAACTAAATCATGATTTATCAAACTATGAACGGGATATAGCTAAATCATGATTTATCAAACTATCAAACTATGAACCATTGACTCAATAGGCAATCTTGAAGCTGATAGAAGTGGTAAATCGTCGAATGAATTTAAAATTTCTGTATCTGGACCAGACAATCTCTTCTAATTCCTTTTGCAAAGACATGTTCTCATCAAAATAAAAAATATATATAAAAATAAAATACTTCAAAAGCTTATTCTCTTCGTTCGGCTATTTTAATTTCTATACTTTCTATGTTTATATTTTCTTTTTTCTTTTACATAACCTCACTCAATCATTTTCTTGAAATGTAACAATAAATTTATAATAAAATATTTTCATTGTATAAATAATTTGTGCTAAGATTATACCAATAAATACCAAAATGATTATTTTTCACAATATAACGATCAAAGCAAACAAAGGCTAAAATAAGAAAAAGTTAAGAGGAAAAGAATGAACATTTTAGACCAAAAATGAATCAAAATAAACATTTAAAAATATATAAACTAAAATCAAAACCGAAGGAACAAAAATAGCATTTAAAACCACTCAAATTACTAATGGAGAACTTTCCATTACATAGCAGTCCAAGGAGGCATTATGCACAGTCGCCCTATTGTGTAAGGGTCTTGTGTAAAACCCTTTTGCACATTATTTATCTTAATTTATCTTCATTCTAAGTAAGCAAGTCCAACAAAAAACCAGTTCTTTATATAATGTCTACTTTCTACCTCTAGCAACAAATAACAAATAAGTGAAGATATACCACACTGTTGCTAAGTAGAGATATACCGCACCAATGAAACATCCACCATGTAACAAAGAGGAGCAAATAACACACAAGGCACATCCTGCAAACAGCTTAAGAATTCTTGGTAATAAGACAAGATCTCTCTAGTTTAACAAGTGCAGCATCATACATCAAAATTACGTTTCATTGTTTATAGAAATTAAATTCAGTCAAAAAGTCGCCAAAAATAGACTAATAAAGAAAAAATAAATATCCATGAAGGAAACCAGAGTATACTCCAAGACTGAAATTCTATTCTCTTTTCACTTCAGAGGAATGAACCTTGATGAGTGAGTAGCACCAATACCAGGTCTGCCGTGCTTGACAGGCTTGTACGAGATAGAAAACTCAGCAAGGTAATGGCCAATCATCTCAGGCTTGATTTCAACTTGATTGAAGGTCTTCCCGTTGTAAACTCCGACAATACTTCCAATCATTTCAGGTACTATAATCATGTTGCGCAGGTGAGTTCTAACGGGTTCTGGCTTCTCACCGGGTGGTGCCTCACGTTTCTGATCAGAAAACGGGAGAAAATATGAGATTGATATAATAATCTCCAGACCACTACCCCATGAAACATCGTCAGTGAGCAGTAACGTTCCATAGTAGAACACAAATAACAAATAGATTCATCTGGATGAAAAAGCCGATAGAAAAGATGAAAATAAAAATTAGTCATGATTAGTTGAGGTATTATTGTCTGCATAAGACTCAGATTCTTGGAGCATCCAACAATCATTCAGGAGATTGCATTTCCATGTCACTACATCTTCAAAATTGAAGTAATGAAAAAAATAAGGGAATTGCTCAAACAATGGGAACCTTCCAAGTGAACTTCGAGTATTTAAGAAAGAAACCAATCGAACCAAACCCCACATTTTCATAAAAGTTGACGTGCTAGGGATAATCAGTGTGATATCCATCTAAATTTCTCACAATTCAGATTCACCCTAGATCTCATATTAACTGAAGTTAAAAGTAGTACAAAAAGACACCAAATTTTTTTCCCAACACCACTCAACGAGTATCAACCGATGAAATCATATAACCGGCAGTCTTGAAAATAGCACTCTATGTTAATGTAGCGCGAGAATTAAATTGAACTTGAAAAATAAAGATCTATTTTTCTATCTAGCATACCCGTAACCAAACTATACATGCACACACCAAAGTTGACAAAAATAATCACATAAACGGAAATCAGAATTTATAATTTACAATTTGTACGCCTCCAGCTACAAAATGCGAGAAAAATAATAAGTGAAACAATTACCGCTTTGCGTAGCTTCTTGATCAGAGCCATTGGCTTTCTTGTCAGACCCCTTCGGAACCTAAAACAGAAAATTGAGGAGAGGGGTCAAGATCAAGTAATAAATCATTCAAAAAGATTAACCATATGTCATTTTCACTACCTTCTGCGAGCCCTGGCAGTGAAGAGCTTGACAAGCTCATCCGTGGACATGTCGAGGAGAGCATCCAAGTCGACTCCGCGGAAACTGAACTTCTTGAACGTCCTCTTCTTCGGCACACCCGCCGCCGCCACATCGGGATTGTCGTCCGCCTATGAACACAGAATCTCGGTTAGAAGAAATTGGAAAAACTTCATACCAGAATGCTGGAATGCCTTTGAGCCCTACCATGGTTGGAGTTCAGATATCGGAATACGCCGTGAGTGCAATTAGCGATTCTGGCTGCTAGGGTTTCGAGTGAAGTAAAATTGTCGATCAAGCTTATATAGAAACAATATCGCGAATGTTGGAATCCCTAGACTACGATTATATTTGCATAAATGGGCCTTTTAACTTGTAGAAATCAACTTTCGGCCCAAAAACTGCAAATTGGACTCGGAGATAACCTACGGAAGAAAATGGGCCGAGTAGATCGAAGCCCAGAAGGAAAATTTTAATAAATTAACACAAAATTGAAAAAAAAAAGTATAAAATTATCAGATATTACAAAAATAGCTATTTCCTTGATCAGTCGCCTTTTTTTTTTTTTGGCAAAGGTCAGTCACATTTTATTATGTACCTTTTCATATTTATCTCGGTTTTTAGATTTTATGTGGATTAGTTTATTTTAATTAGATTTATCTTGTATTTATTTCATTTAAATTATGAGGTAAAGTTTGCGGATAATTGTTTTTACTTAATACGATTTTGGGTTTAATTAGAAACAAAATTTGTGTACTCACTCCAGTTAAATTCTTTTTTTTTTTTTGTATTTCCGTATTCCATTATTATGGGGTAGGAAGAAGGATGTGAGTGATATAAAGATTTGAGGGAGTATTTTTTTTTAAATTGAGATCAATAACATAATTATGTGCGACTTTAATTAGGTTGTAATTTTTCTCCGATTTGAGAGCTTTTTTTCATAATCTTTTGGGTTTCGATTATTTTTTTATTACTCTTACCGTAGGAGTAGAAATTATTTTTCTCTTACAACTACATTTTTGTTAGTTATTCGAATCTTTTTGAGTTAAGCATGTGTGGATATGATTTGAACTTCAACTTTTTGATTGAATGAAGGCATAGATTAACCATTTCGCTGGTAACTATAAAAATACCAACATAGTAAATCCAGAACTTAAGGTTTGATATCATATATTCATTTGGAATGGCCAGCAATGCCTCTCTCACATGGTTCGAACATTCTTACGAACGAATCTACACTTCTAATGAATCAATACGCAAATGTGGAAAAAGGAGAGGCAAAAAAAGAAAAAAAAAATTGTATCGTTCGTCAGATTTTTCAAAACTGCAAACGCTCCTTCTTTCAAGAAAGTGAAGATTTATCATCATTAATTTTACACTTCACCTCAATCGCCATGAAATTTACAAGTTCTTGTCACTGTACAGTTTCATCTAAGATTGATCTTGAACTTTCTAGCTTCTGAATCGCAGATCTGAGCTCTTTCTGAGAATGGATCCTCGAAGGGGACACACCAATTTCTTTCCAAACGGACTCGGGTTCCACAAACGGACTCGGGTTCGGGTAAAGCTCGTAAACAGACTCCGC
The DNA here is from genome assembly GCF_013281855.1 of Momordica charantia. Classification (NCBI taxonomy): domain Eukaryota; kingdom Viridiplantae; phylum Streptophyta; class Magnoliopsida; order Cucurbitales; family Cucurbitaceae; genus Momordica; species Momordica charantia. The sequence goes on along the minus strand of NW_028275163.1, from coordinate 3,482,900 downwards.
GGCGGCGTTCAAATTGCTCAGCGTTGACAAGTACGCATGTGCTTCCGGGTCAACCATTTGAGACGGGTCATCGTCGCCGTCTTTTCTAATGAGCAACTGCGAAATTGGAAACACGTTTAAATATTGAAATATTTAATAGTTTAATATAACTGCAATTTCACATTTTCTTGCAAATACATTCAAAGTGGGAATTAGTATTCTCCAAATATTAGTCCATACTTCTAGAACTACATTCATTACATCTCTAAAATTAATTCGGTAATACATTTTTATTTAATCCATGTCATTAACCAAGACTACAGGTAATCTTGTACTAAAAAAAACATAGTCGTTGTACTAAAAATATATAGTTGAATCGATGTTGGTCAAAGGAGATCTTCTGCAGATACGTATAATTCAGAAGAATATGTGAGTGATTCATATACAGCATCTCTTTCTTTTATCAATGGTTCTACCAATTTATATGTTTCCACAAATAATTGAAATTCAATTTCTTGATCTGTATGGGAAATGAAGAAATCTAATATGAAAAGAGAATCGGATTCTATTTGTACTGTATCTGAGATGAATCTTGGCCATTCCCAACAAAAGTCCACAGACCACCTAATTGACACCAACGAGTAAAATCTATCTAGTCTCATAGGAGACGAGCATAGCTACTCGGGGTCACATCACGGCAACTCAATTAAAATTGATTCTATAGGTTTGTCGTGTGGATATAGTTAGTAAAAGCATAGGAATAATTTTATAAATCAAGACATACCTTAGGTGGGTTGCCAATGGAATTTGTGGAGTAGAGCCTGACACTATCAACAACTTCAGAGTATTTTGGAAAAGCATTGGCAAATCTCTTGTGGGATTGCAACTGGGAATTCACCCTCACAGCCCTTCCCATCATTATGGCTCTCCTGTTCAAATCCATTACAGCTTTTATTAGAACCAAAACTGGCCTTAAAATGTCATTACTGTAAGCTCAAGCTTCAAAAGTTGACTTGTATCTTTACCTGATTCCTCTAACAACAGCTAGATGAGCATCACAAACAACTCCAACCAACTCTATTCTATATGGCATTCTATTGTTCATTTCTCCATCCTCCTGCAATTCCTCCTCCTCTTCTTCACTTACAGGTTCCCAGTAATTCTCTGTTATATTTCCATTCTCTACCTTGTACCCAACTCCCATTCGATATCGACGCTTGTGAACGTTTCGAGCCATTTCGATTGTTTGCATGACGTAGGGATCCCAGGACAGGGTGCTGTCCAAGATCACATCCCGTCCCTCGTTTAACGCTGTGACCAGCAAGGAAGATGCAGCGTCGATTGATGACTGGTGTACCTGTTGCGGTTCATCGTGTAGTTAGTTAGCTTATTCGTGTTCAAAAGATTGGGCATGTAAATTGGGGAAAATAAGTGTGTGGTTGTGCTGGAGAGGAGAGAAACTCACCAATTCGGCAGTCTGAAGCATGTCGTCGTGGTAACCCATCGAGCTGATGGCTTTGTAGATAACATCAGTCTCTTTGAAGGCATCTGCCTCTACAAATACTGGGTTTGTTGCTGCTTCCAACCAAAAAGGCCTGCATAATCAGTGACTGTTTATCAACAAACTTTGATCTAAAAGAGGTTTCGTTTTTGCAAAATGAACGAGATTTGAGATTGATTTACGCACTCTTTCGAGATGTCTTTGAGGACAGTGCTCTTGCCAGCCCCCATGCCACCACCCATAAGAAGAAGCACAGGGCTCCTCTCTCTTTGAACTGGCGGTATCGTGTGGGAGCATCTCGACTCGCCCTTGGACGGAGCACAGCCAATCTTCTTCATCTCCTCCACCAAAGTAGAGAAGACCCGAGTCACTTTCAGATCCTTACTCACCCTATCGAATCTCTGCTTCCTATCAGTTAGCCAGAAACCAAAAAGGGAAACAAGAAACTCAGAATCTTCATTTATATTACAGCCATACAGTGGATGTGTATCTCAATTCTAGAAGATGCATCATGGTTCAACAAAAAGGGGTGCTGGTGCATTCAAAGTTCAAACTCAGAAACCAATTATGACTTCTCAGGCAAATTGACAAAAGATGGAAAATGGAAATCACCTAGTCGCTGCCACCACGAGGTCTTTGAGCCTTTTGTGCTCGGAGTCAACACCCAAAACCTATCATTAAATTCACCGTTAATCAAGGGATATGATGGGATTCTAAAATCATGTTGACTTTTTTTTTTTCCTCTTTCCTTTGGGGTTTATGAATTTTACCTGAGTAATCATCAAGGAAGCTTGGCTCCAATGGAATGCGAAATAACTCAAGATGCATTGATCAAACTCCTCCATTAACTTCACATACAGAGATTCTGCCTCGACTTCACTCGCAAAATAGGCATAAATTTCTTCCTCGCACCCCTTCGTCTTCCTCAAATAGTTGTTTGCTAACTTACATAGTTGAGGACACTCATCCGCGTCAGAAATCCCCAATTGCCTCGCTGCAAAAAGTCCAAACAAAAAAAAGAAAACCCCAAATATAAGGGTTAGATTTTCCATTCTACACATAGAGAGTACTTTAATTTATAGATAGTAATGGCGGATGATTTTACCAACATAATGGGAAAATCTCTCCAAGAAATCAACGCGGCCGGACTCCGTTCTGTGTAGATGCGGAACCAACTTCTGATAGCTGGTTACACCATTCGAAGTCCGCCGGTAGTGGCGTTTTCCGGCGGCGGCAAAAGAATGGGTAAGAAAGTGCGACGATGGAATGACTTTCCCGTAACCGCCATCTAATCAATCACAGAGCAAGAGAGTTATAGTTACTACTCCTCAACATTTGGTGAACTTCAAAGATCAAATCAAAGGATTGTTTGTAAAAATTAGCTTTACCTTGGTGCTTCATGATAAAAAAATCAAAAAAGCAGAGAGATCGGAGGAAGAAGATGAGGATCTTTGATTCTTTGTTCATCGGCTGTGATGGTGGTTGGAAATGGGAGCTCCATAAATATATTGAGCTCCACGGATTTGAAAAGTACGTGGGTCAGACTCGCACTTTCTATGTGATTTGAAAGAGTCTGAGAAATCAACAGAGAATTTGGAAAGCCATTTGTAGTGTATTCTATCAGCAATGCCACTACTAGCTGGCCTTTATTTAGATCATAAAAAACAATAACAATATTATTAAATTTTAATTTTTAAAGTCATCCAAACTTTTTAAATTGTAATTCTTTTTGAACTCACAACTATCGATTACACTAAGTTATGGTCACTCCTTACTTTTTGTTCAGAGATAAATGTTTTAACCATTTGAATTATGCTCGGTTTAACAGTAAACATCACCACTTGAATTATGTTTTAGGTGATAATTTATCCAAGCATATTCACTTGTGACTTTTTTTATCGAAATTATATTGTGCAAGAGAATGTTTACCCCAGCGTTCTTGAAAAAGTGGTTTGTCTCCCAGTTTTATTTATTTATTTTATGAATATCCCATAACCAAATTTGTGCTTTTCTTTTCTATCCATGAAAAGTGATAAATTGTTACCCCACTTTTCCACTAAATTCTTTATATTAAAGTTTATAACAGGCAACCACGCACATCACATGCTTTATTTTATTGTCCTATTATTTTTTTAATGAAAATAAATGAAGGTAGGGATGTACAAATTGAGTAAACATTTTAAATTAGTTGAATTTTCACAATTAAATATTTTGTGTGGTTTTTATTTAATAATAAATAAAATAAAGAAATGAGATCTAAATCCAAAATAAGTATTCCTAATAAGCCAAATGATTAATGGACGGTGTAATACGTAAAGGATTAGTAAAGTTTTATCCTAAAAAATATATATTACATAAAGTAATGAAGTAATGTCCAGGTGGATCACGTGCAGTAACAAGCAAACGCGAAAAGAAAAGAAAAAAAAAAAAAACCATCGTTGATCTTTCCTCAAACAGAAAAAAAAAAAATTGGTATAATAGAAATTATGTTTTGATATTTAGAACTCTTAGGATATGTATTTTATTTTCTAAAACTTTTAAAAATATTTATTTTGCCCCTCAACTTTTAAATATATTAATTTTTAAAGAGTATTTATTTCTTATAGTGGATCCTTCCGGTACTTTAATCAATCCATACAATTCTAATACATACCCATGTAAGAAAATTTGATAAAGGTCAAAATAGTAATATTAAAAAAATAGAAACTAAAATAAATTTTTGAAAATTTAAAAAATAAAAATAAAAGGAAGTTGAAACTCTATAGATTAAAATAAACGTTATAGAAATTTTAAAATTAAAATAGGATGATAGTAAATATCTGAGACCAAAGTGAGGTTTGGATCCCAACAAAATTATTTTTTTATAAATATAAAAGCATAAATGTTTATAAAACAAATTTAATTATAGATTATTGGAGATCATGATAAAGGTTCAGTAGTATCAATTTTTCTTCTTGTTTTTTTGAGTTGAGTCGCAGTAACATTTATGTTCTTATTTATTGTTTTATTTCTAATTTTTAGAAACATAAACTTTTGATAATTGTTTTTATTTTGTTCTTGAAATTATATACTTAAATTATTTGTTCTGGTTTCTAATTCCGTTAAAAAATTAAATTAAATTATTATTGACTTATAAATAGGCAGTAAATATAAAAAATTCATAAAAAGTTAAACGGTTTAATTAAAAAATTAATCTCATATTATTTTTTTAGTTTTAAAAGTTTAGAAAACGTTAAAAAAAATGGAAACCAAAAGCACTTATTATTCTTTTTTCATTAAAAAATGATCAAGAAACATTACACAGTTTGTAATTGTATTGAATCTAAAAATAAGCAACATGAAGTTACACACGCTAAATAAAAATAATAAAATTAAACTTTTGGGATTGTCAAATCAAAAGTTTGGATGCTTCCATGGCTAAGTTCATCTCATTCTTTATTATTTCCAACCAAAAAATTGTAAGTTCGAATCTCCATTTTGGTAGCATTAATGGGTAAAATTAAAAAATAAAGAAACTTTAAGAGAATAAATATTTGAACAAAACAAAATTAAAATTTAGAAACATGTTAGATACAATAAAAGTTCAACCACTAAACTTATAATTAAACTTGAAATTAATTGACATATATTAATACACATTAAAAAAAACTTTAAATAGAGTGAGAATGAAAAGACTGGGATATATATAATTCACATATTAAAAAAAAAAGACTATAAATAGAGTGGAATGAAAAGACTGGGAAATGTTAGAAAGCAAGGAAAAAAAACCCGGTTTGACTGGTAAAAGGCAAAGTCAAAGTCAATAAAGACCGGAATAATGAAACTTCCTTGTAATTACTGCGCCGAAATAACAAATAATTTCTCCAGACAAAACACGACCCTATTTTTTTTTTTTAAAGGGAAAAAAAATGTCAACGATCTTTCGGTTAATTTTCCAGCTCATGATCAGTTTTTGGTCTCAACTTTATTTTCGTCTATACGTGCAAAAATTAATTATTATTTCGTATTAAATTTGTATTTTATCTTCAGATGGAAACAATAATATTGATAAATGTCTGTCCCCCAAGCAAGTTCCAATCTTAATATATTGTTTATTTGTTTATTTTTGGTTTTTGGTTTATTATATGCTCATTTTCGTGGTTTAAATATTGTATTATCTTAGCTTGTTAAGTTCACTTGATTTGAAGATCTTGGAAAATAATTTAATACGCAAGCCAGCTTCAATGAGAAAATTGAAAAAAAAAAACTTATGAACGTTTCTTATTGTAATCAATGATAATGTCTCCCAAAGGTCTAGGAGATATCGATTTAATATAATTTTTGAATTTCTTTTAGACATGGAGTGATTATCTTTATATATTATATACGAATTTGAGTTAGATTTGGATTATATTTGTTGATGCAAAATCCTGTCGAGTTGTCGAGGTCGACCACATGGCAATTGATCGAGCTGACGAGGTGCAAGCTCATGCAAGGTAGGACCTGCAAAAAGAAAGTAAAAATTCCGACGCTCGATTAGTCAGTATAGGTGCGAGCTCAAATAGGTCATTCTCGGAATAAAATTGCATACCTGAGTAAGATGAATGGAGATCCTTTTATAAGCGGAGTGAAAGGACACGTCCATTATGGCCGTTACGACAAGGCGGTTAGATGTCGGGCCATAGGTCTCGACAATGATTGAGGTCGGCTATGGATGAGCTTAGTAGCTCAAGCTCGACCATAGGTGAGTTTATGAGCTCGACCATAGGTGAGCTTAGGAGCTCGGCCGTAGGTGAGCTTAAGAGCTCGATGATAGCTTGACCATATCTTGCCACGTAGTATGTCATATTTTTGTCTCTAACAATATTTCTCGTTGCTTGTTTTTCTTAAAGAAAAAAAAATCACTATTAATTATTAATATGTAGTTAGAAATTTATCTTGAAGTTTAAACTTTGCAAATATTGCCCAAACTTTTTGAAAACCATTTCTAGAAGAGTAAGATTTTCTAGAATTAGACTGTGTCAAATATCGAGAAAAGAAAGAAACAAGATAACAAAATCAAATAATTAAGCCCGTGTATATTAGTCTTTTTATATTGGAAGTTTCAATGTGGAAAGAAGAATGGTAAGTAAGATCACATAATATATTAATTATCAATATCGAATTCATTCAATGTTAACTATTATCTTAATGAAAATTTTATTTTACCATTAATTAAATAGTCCGCAAAATTTTAAAGTCATTTTCGAAATTTAAACTAAGTAGACTTTATTGATTATTGTTCTCACACATCGGTCATTATACATACATAAAATAACAATGGATTACTTCTTGAGGATTTTATATTAAATTATAACGTAGTTACTTCATAGATAAGTTATGAATATATTTAACTTAAATTTTGATGTTGGAGTTCCTAACATTAGATGATCGGAGATAAGTTAAAAGATTACATAATGTTAAACCATTCAACCTAAAATATTTGTTAGGGTGGAATTTAGACAATTATATTACTTGATTTTGGTTTTTTTTCCTTTTTTTCCTTTTTTCAACAAATCTCAATTTTTTTTAGTTCATTCGCTTTTTGCCCCTAAAATATTCTTTTAGTGTGTGGTATTTTACCTTTACATTATTCATCCATTTAATTTTTTTTTTATTGATTCAATAAAACATTGAAATAGTGATTAATAAGATTTTTTTTTCCTAAAATATTGACTACACTAGATGTCAGAATGATGGCTTGGACCTTCGATATTGTTGAACTATGCTCATGTTTACTTGTACGTACAAATCTTAATTTTAAATACTTTTTGTTTGTATAGAATGGAATACACTTGAATTAATCTAACTATTACTACTTACACACCACCGCCAACTAATAGAGACAACCACCACTAATAGAAAGTGGATACGACTAAATCGTCGTCTCAAGCCCCACCGCTAATTGAGACACACCAAACTCTCGAGAGTGCTTTTTCTTTCGTTGTTCAAATTTTTTTGATAGACCTATTGATTAAGTATATATCTTGATTAATTGAGTTATGACACATAATTGATGGATATGTGCTTTTTATTAATTTTTTTTCTTATACCATCTTTAATCTCTCACAACATATGTTTCTTTGTTACTTATTCTCTACACATATTTTTTCACTAACATCTCTCTACACATTTGTAGTTAAGAAAACAATTAACAGAAAAAATGAAGCAACTCAGGAAGGAACACGATAAGTTATCAACCTTTAAATTAATAGAGGGGTGAGAGAACTAAATTTAGAAAATAAAACTAATGGAATATTTTGTATACATTATTTACCCAAATATTAATCATATCAACTTTACTTTGAGAAGATGAGGTTGTTTGTTGGCCACTGACTTACACTTCGTAACATTTGTTTCTTATCGGTATGACTTATTTATTCTTACTCGTTTCTTTCCACACCGAGTAATTTTCTTTCATGGATTTCTTTTCCCATGAATTTTCTCTTCCTAATCCTCCCTACACATGCAATTCATATCATTAATCTCTATCTAGGCACATTTAATTTTTTTTATAATTTTTATTTCATGATTTTAATGGTTCGTTGAAATTAGAAATGTTTAAGTAAATATTAATCTTCAAAAGAAAAAAAAAAACTCTTCTAATGAAATTTAGGAACACTTTCGAAATATTAAACGAAATACAAGGAATATTTTATTTCTCAACCTTTTTTTTTCAACTTAAAGAGTTGTAACTTTTTTATGAACGCACTCCAAAAACCTTTTCAAATTCAAACACACCTACACTAATTTGAGAAATTGTTTGAAATCGGCCTTTCAAAATAATAATAATAAATAAAAGAATAATAGTGGAATCTGAGTCAATAAAAAAAAAATTAAAAATCACAACAACAATATTAGGAACTTTCCTTATAAATTACTTCCGTCCAAATAAAGTTAGGTCATTTCCCAATTTCCAAACAAACGCGGCCCATTAAAACAGCCAACCAGCTTCTTTAATATTCGGAATTTTATTTTTATTTTTGAGGTTTTTTTTTAACTTTCTTCTTGTATGAATACGTGCAAAAATTCATTATTATTTGGCATTGAAAATCACGATATTGGAAATTTTTTAATCAATGTTTCAATTTGTGAAGTTCCTTATTTTAGTTTTTACCCGTATGTATGTATATATATAGGTTTAAGTACTAGTTTTGTTTTTGTAATTCTGTCTTCGTTCAGATTGTCAATAATTGTCATCTTGTTCTACTTTTAAAAAGTGATTAATTTGTCTTTATTTACAAAATTTTAACACAAATTTTATGCCTAATGAAAATTTTTTAATTCAAATTTATGCCTAAATTTAAAAAAATCTAGAGAGTGAAAGTGTCATGCCTAAATTATGATCGATCGAAAGATATGTGATAAAAAATTAAAATTAAAATGAATGAATCAAAATAATCACTTATTAAAAGACAACGACCAAAATAAACTACACTTTTAACATGTCCTAAAGTGCTTATGGAAGATTAAAAATATTATGTATCTTTTTACAGTGTTTGGTTAAAACGTTAAAAAGTGATTTTAACCCATTAAAAGTACTTTTAAACATTTTTCAATAATCAAAAGTGGTTTGAGAATTTCCAAAAATCGTTAAAGTGCTTTTGGATGAAATGCTTAATTTTCTTCAAAAATATGCTTAAAAATGTACTTCACTTGGGACGTTTTTTCTTTTTCTAAATGGCATCCTAAACTTCTACTTAGGGTGAATTTAAAATAATTTTTAGATACCCATCTCCAATGTTTTGTAAAAAATAATTTTAAAGCAATCTAATTTTTAAAAAGAATATTCTTAATTTATTAGCAAACACTAAACCAAAAAAAAAAAAAAGGCTTTTTTAGTCATCTAAAATCACTCCTAAAACCGTACTAAAAATATTATATATGATACTATGAATAATTCTTTCAAAAGTGAAAAAAAATGGGATGGAAGACTCGGCTGAAAGTGCTTATTCTTTTTCATATTTTGTTCAATTAGCTGACGCCATCACAGTGATCTAAGGACTAAGCCACATTATTTATTACTTTCTTTTTTCTTCCATTTTATTTAAAAAGAAAATGGTGCCAATGAAAAAGGTGGAGTGGATGTCATGTTTAAGATTTGTAGAAAATGATTTATAGTTTTTAAAACATATTAATTTTCCAATAATACTTTCTATATTTTTCAGTCCTAGCTAAAACTTTATACAGCTTAATTATTATTATTTTTTTCCAAAAAACAATAAACCAAAAACAAAATTACTGAGGCGGCTACGCTCCAATAATTTAAATGTGATAGAATACCAATAGATTATGACTTTAAGAGAAAAAGTAGAGAGAAATTTTAAAGCTAAAAAGTTGATGATTCATTATCCACTCTTGACTTTATGGCTAATAACATCTTTTCTTGCCCAATATCATATGATAAAAACAAAAGAAACAAGGGAAAAAATGATTATATAAAGATGTAATATAAGATTGCTTTCATAAGATCCAACAATAATACACCATATAGGAATAAAATGTGAAGGTATTGTTAAACTTAAACATTTTGGTATTTGTTTGTATCATTGGAAAGCCCATCTAAGGCTAAATAATTCTATGTGCACACCCATCAACAGGAAGCATAGCAAGTTTCTTAAACAACAAATTTGATGACACTGTTCAAATTGAAATTTGAAGCTGTGGGTATGGGCTGTATGGTAATTCTATGTACAGTTTTTGAGAGATGAACTGATATTTGTCCAGACCAAACTGCTAGAAACCCAACTCTTTTTTCTTTTTCACTTTGGCTCTCAAATCTGCTGCTGGAGGAAGCACTTTGCTGCCATCTTTTGAGGCCACGCACCACCATGCCTTCAGCTCATCCTGCAAGGAGTCGTGGGAAGTGGGGTTTAATAATAAGCTGGAGAAATCATCTCATTATTTTCTCAATATTTAGACCAAATCTCCATTCAGAACCAAATGGGGTAGTATTCTCATTTTAACATCTTGTTCGCGTTTTAGTCGCTTGATGTGAAACCGAGTGAGAAGAAATCAGAGAAAGATAGCAGCAAAACGATTGTATAAGCAGATTATTTACCTTTGAGATTGTATTGAATTCAAAAAGTATGACGATCATAATGATACTTGAATATAAATTCAAATGACAGAGAAACAACTTGTGGCTAGATGATACTAGAAGCAAATGGATGTAAACGTCTAAAATTTATCAAAGCAACAATGTCCAACAATTGTGATTTTCGGTCGGGGGTCATGCCGAACCACGAGTATTGGAAACATTAAAGACTAACATAACACAGGAACAATATGGCATGAACAGCAAATGTTTCCCCCACAGTTTTTTTTGCAAACAGTCAACTAAATAGAGGACACAGCAAAAGGATGCTTGAAAAACAAAACAAAATGCTTGATTAAGGTCATACTGACATGTACCTAAAACACTTTGAACAATGGGGGAGTGGGGGTAGCTAAAATAAAAAAAGATCGAACGTCTATACCTCAAGAAAATCATGGTTCGAAATGTACTGGGTTTTAACTTGGCATTCAACCCCTTGAACTAGGACGGAAATAGCGTTTTTTGCGAGTTGTGCACCTGGGAATACATGGAAATGAAAATGTCAGAAGAAATTAGAAGAGAATAATGGTGGGTTAGAAGATAAAGGGTCAAAAAGATTAATCTAAACGGTGAACCAATATGACAGTAAAAGTTAGGCATGGAATCAGAGAACTTTTCATGATAGTATTAATAGGCATTTTACCCCTTATGCAAGCCACATGGTACCCAGTTCCCCCAAGTCCTTCTTCCCACTTCCCAAGCCGAATACGCAAGAAAAAACCATCAAGGTGTGACAGTGACATGTGGGAATTCATAAACCTGGTGCCGATGCCAATAGAGAAAATATCAGTTTTGGAAAAATACACTTCGATAAGGAAAATATCAGCTTTGGAAAAATACACTTCGATAAGGAAGAGGCGTTTCCATGTCTGATCATTGTGAGAAATGAAATTACATAAACTCAGAACATCCTTCAGGAAGTGATATCCATGCAGGGGAGTGAAGTTGTGATGCATCAAACCCAATAAGAACGTTAAATGGCAAAAGAAAGAATGTGTAAACAAATACCTTGCTCCAGCATCTAAAGGACACCAGAATGCAAAGATAATCAAATCTATGACAAACTTAATCACCTATCATTTTATAGTCCATTGTAACTTGATTCAATACTTGAATCATGAATGTATCAAACCGTTGGACTCAGTATCTCATTTTCACTTTGTGAAGTATTAAAGAAGACTTATAATTGCATGAAAAAAGAGTAGCAAGTGAGATTAGCAATGATAGAAATATATTCCTGCTTACTTTAGAATATTGCTGCGAGACAATCGAAGTTTTTTAACTGCGCTGGAGACCACTTGTGGTAGATCGGAATCCTGCTTGTCCATGAAGCTGTCAACATGGACCACCTCACTCTCTTTCAAAATTTTCTCTGAAAATCTTGGAATTGGTATTGCTGCAGACTTCACTTCTTCAGTGACTTTGCATTCAAGTTTAAGATCAGTTTTAATATTAGGATCATCAATATCATCTAGCACAGATACAACCCCATCCATTTTTCTGTTCTCAATAAGTTGAGGTTTTGCACTTAAACCAATCCTACCAGTGTCGTTGCGATCAGGCAAGGAAGCATGGGCCTCAGATTGCTGTTGACCTCTTGAGGCTGCGAGTGGACATGCAATAGCCCAGTGATTGGGCTGAAAGCATCTTAAGCATACACAAGGGAAGTCATCTGTCTCCTTACATAACCTGATATTTCTAGAAAGATCCTCAATTTCTCTTTCTGTAATTTCAGAACAACTTTGTAGATGATGACCTCTTGTGCCGCAAAAGAAACAGGTCACGATTTCATGACCCACATTTACTGTCAAATCTGGTGGTATGATGTGTTTGAATGCACCTAATCTCCTAGCAAAAACGGAAGCAATTGCCTCCGAACTTCTTAAATTAGGAGAACGTAAAACAGAGTTGAACTTACTAATGGATTTCTGCTCATTACGGCTCTTGAATTCCTTATGACCAGGGGAAGCCTTGGTAATAGCTGTATTGCATTTTTCCTTACTAACAGCCGTGTCCAAGTCATCCACGGAGTGATCATCAATGTGATTTTGAGTGGAGTGATCATCAATGTGATTTTGAGGGCAAGGAATAAGTTTAGCGCTATGCATGGAGCCCTGGGAATCATCCTTGGTATTTTGGTTGCAAGTTTCAGGGTTTAGCATAATTCCAGGAGTTTTTGCAGCAAAACGGGAAATCCACAAGTTTTTGAGAGGGTCGCTCGTATTGGCATAAATATAGGCAGTCTTTGCAGATGGTAGATCACAGCCAAAATTCTCTGTACTGTTAGAATTGCTCTTGCCCAGAGCAGAGTTGTGCATAACTTCACCTGTTTTAGCACCAATTTCAAGATTGCACGAATTTCTGTTCTCTTGAGACCTGGTGTTGTGACTCTGATGACTGCTACAAGAAATTTCAGGTGAATTCCTAAGTTGTATTGGTGAAATCGCTGCATTTCCAGATTTAGAGTCTGTGGCGTTCTCGTTATTCAGAAGCAGCTGTTTGCCAAAGTTCTCAGACCCTCCAAAACAGGCTATTGGAGTAGCATTAACATCACAACTCATTTCAATCACTTCAATCTCCTTAGCTTGTTGTTTGGCTTGACAATTTTCACTAGGTGCTCCTTCCTCACCTCTCGTGATTGGATTATACAACAACCGGAAAATAGATTGGAAACCGATGCTGCAGAACCCAGGATCATTACTCTTCTTGAACATTGTTTCTTCATTCAGGCCACCATGTTCGACATCAGGCTTTGCAAGGGCAAGATCAAGAGAAGGAGCCTCATCTTGGACCGGCTCTGAGAGCCCTTTCATCATGTTTGAAATCCAATTCATAAAAGAGCTATCTTGACCGAAGTTCGAACCAGGAGTTTTATCATCTTGCCTTTTAACTCTTTTGTTCCCAGCAATTAACTGTTGCTCAAAGCTCCATCGCCTCTTAGCCGTCGAAAGAAAAGCACTACTACAGCTTTCAACACTTCCATAGCTGTTGTCTTCATTCTTCGACATTCTTCCATGGACATCACCATCAGACAGAGCCTTTTCCTTGCCCTTCCTTTGTTTCCACTGCACTATACAGTTAGCTGGATAAGCTGAATCTCCACTGCCTTTGCAATTGTCTTTTTCATCTGGCTGGTTACTGCCTCTCACTTCTTGGGAAGAATCTGTTATTATAATTTTACTTCCCTCGCACCCAGCAGTTTTATCATTCATATTTTGCAAATCATTTTCTGCAGATGATTCCAATTTTCCCAAAATAGTTGGATGAGAGACAGAAGGCTCAAGAACTTCCACGGGATGAAGAACATCCTTTCCTGCTGTAATATTTCTACTATCTTCATTGATGTCTCCACCAATTGAATCCATAAATAACAATTCATGTTGCACTCTATCAAGCTCAGGTTCGTTTTGTTCCATTGATACCTCATTTATTCTGTTCACGTCAACTGCAAGGAAGATGAAGTCAATAAAATTTCAACCATGAATATTGAAACAGAGGAGACAAACTTTATCCTTTCAGCAGAACGTTTTCAAATGCAAATAATTCTTATTAAGAGAAACAGAATTCTCCTCGAGAGCGGGAAAATGAAATATTCTTTTGAAGCATTTCATGATGTTATTAATTGGGCTTTAAATCATTGAACAATTCCATTGTATTTTATTATCAAGTATTTGAAAAAACTTTTAATTCTACTAAATTTGTATTTCCAGTCCATAAAGAAAATATATTGGTGTCAGCGCACCTGGTAAGCTTGAGCAGTTGTTTTTCCCAATAATCGATCCTTTGATCACCGGATTGTTTCCGGCGTAACCTATATCCATTCCTCCAGTTGCTTGTAAATCCTCCTGTTTAAAACGTACAACAGAGACTTCTTCCCTGCTATCTGTTTTGTTTGCATAGCTCCTCATTCCTATAAGGTAAGTGCATCAGAACTGGGAAAATTTTTAAGGAATAGAAAGAAATATCTAGCATATTGAACAAAATATAGTAAGAGATGCAGTAAAAATATGATCAATCAGTACTCCCAAAATGTACACATAATGTACATTAAAACAATCATATACACAGATATACCTTTCTCCAGTGTATGCATTTTTACTTCATTTGTCATGCAGGCAGGATCACCAGGACTGGTCCTATTTGAAGTTTGTTTACCCTCAGATATATCCTTCAAATGACTCTCTGCTTGTGGCAAAATAACAGTTCTGTTATCAAGTAAATTATTAGCAGAAGACTTTTCAGCTATTACACTTCGTGGCAGTGCAAATCTTGCGTTATTGGCAGCCACATCCCACAAGATCGAGCTTTCCCTATTATTGAAGCTGGAATCAGTGCATCTGAGACTTAAACCTTTCTGTGGAGACCAAACTAATTCAGACAGGGAGTCGGTGGTAACATGTTTCATATCCACCATTGAACCTGCATTTGCACCTACACCTGATTTGTTGGTCAATCTTCCCTGAATGAATTGGTCTGTGTAACCCAAGCCAAGCCCTATTTCCTTCCCGGGTTCAAGGCTTTTATAGTCCTCATTCATCTTCAGTGCAATACCTCAATTTTCAGTACTGTAATGCTATCCAGCTCATGTTAGTTGTGTTTTATTGTGCCTTATTTCTTTTTTAGAAGAAAAAGAGAAAAAAGAACTCCTACCTTCAGTTTATTGCATATGGGGGCCAAATCATGCAATATTAGGGGTTGATACAATTGCTAGCACGTAAATGGATGGCTACGCAACCAGAAAGGAATATGATAGAACAGAAAGGAGAAAGTTAAGCAACCATTATTTCAACTCATGTAAAGATCATTCTAATTTGTTCCAAACTAAACTGACTCAACAGGGCACCTCCTAAGATAAGAAATCATTCAAATAGTCTTTAGAGAGAGATCAGCATTTGTATGCACGTTATGAAGAAACAAGACTATCCAAGTGGTGAATAACCAAAAGATACTGGTAAAACTCGTGTCCACTAACTTTAGCCAGTGTATAAAAGCTATTTTGAGTTTGAGATAAAGTTTGTCGTGGGTTTGAACGATAAAAGCTCATTGTTATGAGGTACCAAGTGTAAAAAAAAACCATGCAATTTTCACATTTGTCAACCTCAAATAGTCACAACATTCTCAGGTCTGATATGCTCTGATATTGGGAACTATATAATCATAAAAATTCAAAAAAAAAAAAAAAAACTGACTTCTGACCCTGCAAGCACTTAATGATTCAGAACATAAAAGAAGAAAGTTAAGCAAACAATGTCGGCCCGTTTGGTAACGTTCTCGTCTCTTGTTTTTCGTTTTCAATTATTTTAAGAAATCTAAGCATTTTGCAACTAACTATATTTCTTGTTTCTCCCTTTTTTTTGGAACATTCTCAAAATTGTACCCAAAACAAGTTTATTCTTTCTTGTTTCCATTTCCAATTTGTTCCAAAATATAAATAAAAGATTGTTTTATCATACTTGAATTCATGAAGGTTGGGACGATGCAATTAATTTTTCTATATTAAAAATGAAGAAACAGGAACGTTATCGAACATGACCATAATGTCCCATTTCATTACCCTAAATTTACACATGTGACTGTTATGTCCTATCATGGTTGTGATATTTCCAGGCTCAAACATTCATTTAGAGAAACTATTGTGCACAATCTTCTCTTTCTAGACATACTGAAAGAGCCTGCGGAGTGTAGAGTGATTTCTATGAGCTCTCTTTACAGAATCTGCACATCACTAACAGTACCACACTGGTGATTTAGAAGTCTTGAGAAGACTAGGAATGGCAACTTTGAATTTACAGGCAGAAGGAAATATATGACGACTTGTATTCGGTCATGATCTATGATTTCCTAGTTACATCAAGAGAATATTCATAAGCTCGTTTTACCAGAGGCTAATGCAATGTTCGCCATTTTCACATAAAAATGCAAGAAGATGATGCTGAAATGGAATGAATTTGAGCATCCATAGTTGAATGCCTAACTACTAAATCCCTTGGTAAAACTTAACACACGTGTCTGTTCAACTTAATGACAATTATTTTAGGCACAAAAAACCCAAAAGTAAAAAAGAGTAATCTGACGACACACATTATTTACAGGACATTACATAAAGACAAGCAAGAAACCTCCAAAAAGTTGATAATTCATCTCAAGGATTAAAAATAACAAATTAACTTGGATAAGATGTAACTGGACAATCTCAACAGTCCCATCTTTAAAAAGTTGGCCACTCTCCATGTGGATCCAATTCCTAGAGAAGAAGAAGAATCAACACGTTTGGGTTGCAGTTTATGTAAAGAGCTATCCAAAGTACTGGAATAGTAAGATGTGCTAAGGTAATGTTAATTCATTTTCTCTCGTATAACTATAATAAAGCATTAAGTTCCAAGCTACTCCATGAAAAAAGATCTCCAACTAAAATTATCACAATCCAAATGTGGCCCAGAGAGAAGCAATCACAAATTAGGTATACACTCAAAGCCATACAAAGCACACCAGAAGTTCAAATTTCACCAAACCAAATTAACGAACCATGGAGAGAAAGGGGAAGGACTAAGAACAACAACAAAAAAACTAGAACAAAGAAACACAAAAAGGGAACAGTCAGCAAAATTGGAAGACACCCATCAGAGCAAACTGAAATCAAGGGATACCCACATACCTCTCATCCCTCAAATCCATAAAAATCGCCTTCTTCTGCTGCTCACTTCAACAGACGACACGAAAATGATTGAAAATATCAAAAATTCAAAAACCCCTTAACAAAAACAACTATAAGGAGACGGAAAATGAACACAGAGAGCGAGGGAGGAATGGATGGATAAAAAGAGAGAGAGGGAAAGTTCAGAGTGAGACAGACGGGACTGCCATGCGTCTTGCGGTCACAGTTTTCATGAAGCTCTCGAGGCTTTTTTTAAAACTTTGATCTCCAAAGATTCTGGAATATGAGGATACAAATTGGACACGTATCTGAATGCATGCCAGTCCACACTATTTGAGAATTATGTGCCCAACTGTATCAGCTGCCAACTGCGCTTAGTGTTACTGTTCTTGCTCAGTTGTTGGGTGTTCGCTTCAGCACCAAGAAAAAAGGGAAAAAATCAAAATTCCTTTTTCGGGACAAAAAATCCCAGAAGAGGAAGAGAAAGCAAAAAGATAATTCAGCTTAACGAAAAAAAAGTTAAAACCATTTGAGATTTCGGATTAAGAGATTATTAGCTTAATGGGGTATCTAATATCTATGTTAATCTGACTTTGAAGCCAAAAGACAAATTTTTGTAGCAAAGAAAACGGCTTGTTTTCTAACCAATAATAGAAAGATTACTGCGATATTAACAGTAATATGGGATATGCTTTCGGGGAATTCTTTATGAAATCGTGTGGACGTTGAAATTTATTAAAAGAAACTAAAAGTTTGTTCTTATTCATAAACTTTTGGTCTTCAAATTCTTTTTTATTAAAAAAGATGTAGAAGTTGAAATTCAAACTCGGACTAAGTTTTACTTAGATTGGCTTATATTTTGGATTATGAATTTTATAATTTGTAAAACAGTTGTTATTGACTTTTACAAATTATTTAATAGCATTAAAAAAAAGCTACTGTATTTAACCATCTGGATTGTGAAAAAGCTATTAAATTTTAGTAATAAAAAATTTATATCGTCAAACTAAAATATTATTTTAATGGTCATGTATTTAGACACGTAAACAAACTATTTAGATGTCTCCTTAGAATAAATGAATGTTTCATGGTGGAGGGATTAAATTTATCCAAATTCACGTATCAAGTGATATTTAGATATTTAAATATCTAATAAAACAAACTTTTTAGCGAAACATCAATTTTTTATTAACAAATTGTCTGTTTGAGTATTTATTAACAAATTGTCTGTTTGAGTATAGTTGATCTGATTAAGACGTATATATGATCAAAGAGTCATGTGTTCAAATCTCCACATTCACATGTTGGTGTATTAAAAAATATATATGGATAAAGTTTAGCAATTTTTTATGAAATAACATTTAAATATTAACTTAAATAAGATAAATATACCAATAAAATATAGCTCAGCGATCATAAATTAAATTTAGATTCTAGAAAATAAAAAATAAGTGAGATTATTTGAAGACTAAGTTAAGAAATTGGTATAATATTGTCTACTTTAGGCACATCCCTCACGACCTTACTTTTGATACTATGAATCATATTTTTCCCTAACCAATGTGGCCTTTTATTTGCATTACCCTTACAAATCCAACGAAATCTACCTAACCTATTTTTAATCAAAGAATAGGGATATGAGCATTTGATTTTATGAGGTAGATTGGTTGGGTTATCTTTTGGCACCACTTGTTGTTAAGGGTTTTTATTAGTGTTTTTTTTGTTTTTGTTTTTTTGGCACCACTTGTTGATATATTTGGCATATGAGTAATGATATTCCTTTTGGTGATAATCCCACCACCCATAGTCATCTTGTGGCCATTATCTTATCCAAAGTTTTATGTGTTCTAATGAAAGCAATTTTTTATACTGTGAATAATCTCTACTAAATCTTGTCGGACAAGCCGCGCGACTTTATAATACCGAATTATAGATAAATTAATAATTTTATCTTAGATAAATGACCACCATACCATCTAAAATTTTTCGTCTTTAGATTAATCTACGATGGTTAGTTAAATAATGATGGGATGATGAATAATTGTAGAAAAAAAAATATTTACCTCCATATGAGCGAAGATAATTGGAATTTTTGTTGACTTTCTGGTGTGAGTTATTTTGTTACTCTATTTTTATTGGTAGGAGTAATATGAAAAATTTTCATACTATTATACAGTATGAGAATTTTTCAGACCAATAAAATTTAATGAGCTATATTTAAATAAGCTTAGAAGTGTATAACCTAAGAGTTGGATCGTGAAAGTTATTGTTAAATATATGGTTTTCTTTTTCAAAATGTTACTCTTTCTTTCTTCTCGATGCTCCACCTATGGTTTTATTGTAGCTCCCTCCTAACATTTTATCTCTCATGTTCTCCTTCAATCGTTCTTTAAAAAGCAAATTTATTGATTTTTTCTCTGTATATCCAACATTTTTAAAAAAGCATATATTTAAAGATTATAAAAGTGGTTTAGAATATAACATTACAAATATGGATGTAAATTTTTTTTTTAGTTTAATAATTGTGAGGTAGAGAATCGGTAGACTTTCTTTTTGGATGGTATTAAGGTGAGAAGCTAAACTTTCCGCTTATACAACTATACTAGAGTTGGATAATGGGTATAGAAGCATTATGAAGGAAACTTGAGAATTCATTGATTTTTGAGTGGTCAAGTTGCTTTCAAGGCTTCAACATTCTAATTTACAACCATTGGTTTAGTTTCTTTTTAGCCATGTGACAAAAGTGGATAAGGTCATTTCCCTAACCCAATAAATGAGTTTGATGAAAGATTCAAGAGTACCAAATTCGCGTTTGGTGTATTTGAATCTCTAACTTTTAGGAAGGTAAGTAATTGTGACACCCGAGTAGAGAGTAGAAGTACATGAATGACCTGATACCACATTAAAATAAGAAAGATCCTGAGATCATCGACTTCTTTACTAGGAACCATGTGACTGAAAACAAAGCATGCTAGAAGGACTTGTGTTGATCTGAAGACCATCTTAGATTTGGATAAGTCTGCATTTTCTAGACTTCACCTCTCGTAAGGTCGTGGGGGTCAAAAATGGAATTTTTTTTTTTAAAAAAAGGAAGGTTAAAAGATATTGCTACCCAAGGAAATGGCTCTTGAATTATTTGAAAAGACAATCTTTTGTGACAAAAAACAATTGTTATGTTAGGGAGAGGATACGGAAGGGGGGATGGTTATGATTATGATTATGGTTATGGTTAGGCTCTAAACGTGATGTGGCAAAAATGGAACTGAAAAGATAGCGACAAGGAATTTGACAAATGGAGAAAGTTGGGACCCCATTTATTAGGTTTTTGGTTAGGGGCCAATGGCAACCACAGATCAGATCCATTTCTTAACCATTCTACACACTTGGGACTAATCAGTTTTGTCTTTGTTGAATGGCTCCACAACACCATTCCTTTGCCTTGCCTATCTTATTAAATTTTTGGGTCATTTCCTAGTTGTCAATGATCACGACCGCCTTCCGTTTGATGTGATGCCTACTTTTACACTCTCAATGAGGTGCGTAAAAATACGATATACAAAGGGGATGTCATAGTTAAATCTGTATTTGGTATGTAAATTCTCTCGGTATAAAAGTTAGTACAGGTCCAAAAATCAAACTTCAAATTTTCTTTTCCAAAAGTTCACAATGATTGGAGCAAAAATCATAATCATCACAAATTGATTGAGCAGCCTTGATTCATTGACAGACATGTTTGTACTACGTTTGTTCTCTCCCGTCTTGCCCCTGTCAGAATATTTGTTCTTTCCTACTTGCTTTTGTCAGTATGTTAGAGGAAATTATGAACTTGATATTCAAATATTAGGCCCAAAAACGAGCCCAGTTAATCCCTATGTGACTACTTGACAAAGAAACATAGCCCATTTAAACAGCTGAAGTCATCTATACACAATCAGAAGAACAAATAAACTGGGTGTTCATCAAACTTCATTATAGGTATTAATACATTAACAAACCTCCCCATTAATTTACATATCCACCAGAGCAGAGCTAATTGATTCTCAAGGAAATATCTCAAGTCCCTATCATAATCAAGTTCAAGAAGAGAAAGGGTGGCTCAAATCTCTATTGAGTTCCATTATAACTTCATATACTAAATCATTTCAGCAACAGAGACACATAAAATCTGGGACTGGGAGGTCAGAAATACAGAAGGTTGTACATGGGGGAGGCTTACTCTATCACAGCCATTCATAAAAATGGGTCACATGTTAATCTCAATAATGGTTGATTTGATATGTCGGACTATTAATAAGAGACATCTCGAGCTTCAAAATGCATAGTAATACAATGCCTAGTTTAAATATCTCTCACCTTCGGGCCATTCTCTGTCCTGCCCCAAGTAGCATTGCCTTCCCAATGGCACCTGTTCGAAGTCCACAGACCACAGCCACAGTCCCACCAATGAGTATCCACTTCCAATCTATGCCAGAATCTTTTTGGTGCTTTCTCTTCATTACTAGAGTTCGTACTTCACCAGATTCTGGATCCGAGGAATCCGTGCTTCTGTCAAAAGATATTTTTGTGGTGATTCTCGCCATCAGTGCACTTCTGGAAACAGAAATATCTGATTTCCTAGCATTCTGGTATGCTCTGAAACCAGAGTGCAACTTCTTGACAGTTCCCCACATTCCATGACGGACTCCCAACTTAGCCACATCCTTGGGAATTCCCATATCCTCGTAATGCACAAGGATGACCTCACAAGCAGACCATAATCCATCTCCTTTACGAGACTCCACTGCATACGTTTTCAGATTCAACAAGTTAGGATATTAATCAAAACAAATTTGCATACCAAATCCTGCAATTTTCAGAAAGAAGAAAAAGAAATCTTCTCTAAGTCCTCACCTGCCCTGATGATCCAACTTGAAAAACAAAGATCTACACGCCTAGGTTTATCACGTCTGGGTAAGCTTGGATATTGCACGCCCTGTAGAAGCAAAGTTCCATATTCTACTTAGACACGTCACAATATGGACAGAGCACATAATCAAATTCCACTTTTGCAAGTCAGCAAGACATGTGTGGAGATCAGGGCTGTGCTTACAATCATAAATCAAAATATAAATTTTATTATGTGAACTCTTTGGAAAACCCAGAGTTGGATGGCAAAAAGAAATAGATAGAGAATGCAGAGCACAAGGAAACTAAGTTTAAGATCTTATTTGATATTTTCTACTACTTATTTACAGGTCGGTCATATAAGTCCTTTAGTCTAACAAGTTTTCTAGCATACGTACAACCAATTGTGATAACATCTGGTAATCTAGACAGGGGCCGAACTAGAGCAACTTAAACTGTTTGCTAACTGCCTAACTGCTATTAGTTTCTTCAATATGTTCCTTCCCTCTGATCACACATGTTGTTTGATGTTTCCCATAGAATCTTCTCACCATCCAAAGGAGATCTAAAAGTTCAGACATCTAGTCTAGGCATACAATCATGCCATAATGGCAGCCAAATATAATTGAAGTAAGCAATGGAGGGTGGCTAGAGCAAGTCAAGACAAGTGTAGCTAGCAACATGGAGTAGCAGGCAAAATTTTTTTGAACAAGGTGCAATATCTACCTTTGTTACGCAATAGTAAGCCTTTGCAGCCTCCCATATTCTACGACCCATGACATATTCTCTATCACTGCAGAAAAAGGGAAACTGCAAAAAAGGAATATAAAATGAGGTATTAACCCACATAAATTCTAAAATAGTTAATGCTATTATACTCCAAAGATATTCAGGTATCTCCTTGTCCTACAAACCTTCTTAATCCAGTGAACAATCATGGTCCCTGTATGAGGGCATTCATCCAATATTTTGAAATACGTAAGCATGGGATCCCATTTAGTCCGAAACTCATCATCCCAGAAAAAATCTCTAACCATCTCTGGGGTTGCATCCTCAAAGACAGTTCTGCTACGATAAATTGTTGGTCTGTTCTGGTGAGGGGGAAAAGAAAGATATTGGAACTTTATAATACATCTAGAACAGAAATCATAAGCTAAAGCTGAAGTGAGGAAATGAGAGATGCAAAACATGGAAAAATATCCTGCACACAAAAAGCCGTGATTGGTCACAACTTGCATTGCTTGCACCATGACTACAAAGCTAAAGATAACAATTTGATATAGACACCTATTGCCCAAAGACAATGGTGCAATGCTACATGTGATATGTGCATAGAAAAGGCAGACGCAGAAAGGACCCATGGCACAGTCCAACATGAAAATGTGGTACCGTACAAATTTTAGAGTAAGAATTTGTGATTAAAGAAAGGCTAACAAGTTTAGGTTTACAATTTGAACCATAGCTTTGCCAAAACTGAACACAAATGATTAAAAGTAGAAAACAAATTTCCCATAATGCAGCTGCCTCCTTACTGGTTAACCAAAAGTAAACCACCTCTTTCTTGAGTCTGAGTTTGAAAATCATCAACAGATTTTAGAAAAACAAGCTAATACTCTTCCAGAAGATGCAATCCCAGCAAAACTTTAGAAGTTTAAGGAGGAATACAGGAGATTCATAAAGACTTTAATGAACTTAAGTTACTATGGTAGCTTCCAAGTGGCATACAATTTTCGAAATTACGTGATTCCCCCTCTTTTGATATGCACCAACTGGAGGTTTTTTTTGTAAAGCTTCCCTGGTTAGAGGGGCTCTCCCTCTCCCCTCTCCCCTCTTTCTATTGTTCTCAATGAAAGATTAAAGAGTTTCTAAGATTAATGCAAAGGGTTTCAAAAGCAACAAATCAAAGAATGTGCAAAATCAAGAACTTTAAAGGATGGCAAAAGACTACTCCAAGTGCGGAAAAAAATGTAAAAAGAGAACGCCAAAGAGCTCTTCGAAATTCTAATAACGCAAAAGATGGTAAATTCGAGCTACAATCCTCATAGACCCAATACCTCAGGCTCAAGGCGCCAAGCTTGATATCCGAAATTTGGGGTGGACCTTTGCATCATATGTTGCCATTCTGCCTCTCCATCTCTTCCTTCAAGAAGTTGCAATAGATGATCTAAATCCTTCTCCGTAACAGTATCCTGCTCCTTTTCCACATCTGTATTGCTGGAGAAGTGAACAAAGATAATTTCGCATGAGAAACTGTTTTATCCAACGGCATACATAACATGATCACAACATGGAATTAATCAAAGATATTGCTTATGAAGCCCAAAGCAGTCATATTACAACAGTCAGCAGACAAGGAATTATCCTAGAACAACAACAGTTATTTTCTTCAAAGATGACGCGGAAGTGACTAATTATAAATATGAACAAGAAACAAAGTAAATTTCAAACTCACGCAATTGTGTCCCCGTTTCCTTCAGCCGAGTGCATTGACATGGATTCCGCCGGAGAATCCGGGGTCGGCGGTGCGGGTATCGCTTTCCTCTTCCCATTAAAATTGGACCAAAGAGTACGGCAGACGGAGAAGGCAGAGAGAGCCGTGAAGGCCAACCAGAGGCGCCGAGCTCCAAACCCCGGGGGAGCAGTCCATAATATTCTGAACTTGCTCCGAAAGCCAAGGAAAAGCAATCCGGTCCACCGAGGCCGCCATGACCAGCCGATGACCAAGCCGATCATGACCGCGAGCCAGATCGGAACTGCGCATAGCAAAATGTCGACGAATGTTTCCGCGATTGAGGGTTTCTTCAGAAACTCCACAAGATCGAAGAAAGTTTCCTCCATTTTTGTTTCCACGGAGCCAGAAAATGAGACGAATCCAAAACGATTGGAACTACATTCAAAATGTGTTCTACGCCTTGTTCCTCAGAAATTGAATTCCACCAGTTTCTGCCCTCTGCGAGACAGATTCACGTAGGAATTAGAGAGATGGAGCTGTTGGATAAAATAATGATTAAAAAAACAGAAAAAGCTGCCAGGCCGGCGATCTGTTTCCAAGCGAAATATACTTATGACGTGGCGCTATCAGAACCGTTGACGGTTCTGAAATTAAAATCACATTTTGTTGACTTTTTTATCAACTTTGAACATTTTTTAGTTTTGATACTTTTATTTATATATATTTCTAGCTGAATATATGTTTTAATTTTTACGAGTTCTTTCCGTTTAATTTTTATTATTTATAAAGTTTTAATTTAGTCCTGTTTTACTTTTAACATTTTTTTAAATTTAGTCTAAGGCCAAATTTTTGCTGCAAAATAAATAGTTTATTTCAATAATAATATATGACCGAAACATAATAGTGCGTGAATTGGTAAAATTCAAAAGAGAAAAAAATATCATTTAAGAGAAGAAGACTCCAAATTTTTATCAATTTCGGTGAAATTTAAATGAATAATTGAAGACTTTTACTCCTCTAAATTTCTATTCATTTATCCAGGTGTATTATGTTATATAAGTTTGTCATTATCCAATTTTAACACTTATCAAAAGTAATGGAGTTATTTGAAAATGGTTAAGACACAATAGACGGTCAAATGAAGATATATGTCAATTATCGATTCATGTTAAAGATATATATATATATATATATTTTAATTTTTTTACAAAGTTCTAAGGACATGTTAAGATATTTTTCCACATTAACTTAAAAAAAAAAAAATTTCCACACGTGATTTCACTTCTTGGGCCGACTCGGGCCCAAGGCCCACGAGTTTTGCACTTTTAGGTAGTACGACCTCTGTGGTCAATGAGCCCGAACAAAAGTACAAAAGTTTCAATATCACCACCACATTATATTGCTTTGCTTCAAAGTTCATAGATTGTTCTAATATTTAAAACTTTAAACTTTAAAATTGAGTCTATTAATATGAAACACAAGAACATAGATTAATAATTTATTTGATTTAGTATTTGTTGAAGGAGATCGAGTATGAAAATAAGCGTTAAGCTTTGACCATTAAATAGTTTCAAAAACACCGTGAAAAATTTCCAGTGATATATCTAGATTGAACAAATTATCTTAATTGTTAAGAAAATATTATGAATACTTATTTTATATTTTAAATCATTGCTTCATTTTGTTTACATGGATGGTAGATTAATATATTTCAGAACTACCATAAAAAAATGAGAGAGAAAAAAATAACATTGGTTGATTTGTGATTCTAGTTGAGATGACATGTCAGCGACAACAACAATAGTGTTATGTGTGTGGTGCTCAGCCACTTACGCTGCGAAACTCAAGTTAATATTAAGTCTGATTTTAGTTTCAAGGTAAACTTAGGTAGAATGTAAGAAGTTTCGTACCTTTTGAGAATGTGAGATTCCATACCTTTTCTAAGAGAGGAGCAATGAGAACTGAGACTCTGTTGTTGTCATACCTATTATTCAACAAATTTTTTTTACCAGCCATCACTCCCAAGAAACGTCAGCAAATTCCTTGCTGGTCAGAATCTTCCCCATGTTAGAACCAAGTTGAACTTTACTTCCAAAGTCGCGGACCCTTCCTCTTCCTCTTCAGAGTATCTTGAACAAACGTGTCCAAACAGGAGAAGGCCACGTGTTGTGCTTAATTTTACCCCATAACAACATTATCGAGACAAATCCTTACCAATCAACTTTATTCTTTTTATTTTTTTGGGCATATATATTTTCTTTTTACCTAATTAAAAAGAGGAATCTTTCTTCAAAGCATATAAGGACCCAAGAACAAGTTCATCCATGAACCTTTTAATGGCAAAATCCACATTCAAGAAAAGAAAAATATATTTTGTGATTGTGATGCCTTACAAAATCCCAATCTTTCTTTCTTTCTATCTTTCTTCTCCTTTTTTTTTTTTCAACAAACTTTTCTAAGCTTTTGTTTTGAAAATTTCCATGTGGAATGGGAATGCTTTTTGTGAGAATTTTCAAGTGGTCAAGTCATGGAAAAAAAAAGAAAGGCATCCATCTCCTCACAAAAAAGTAGTGTGTTTGGGGAAAGAGATTTTGAGAAGAAATTCCCAAATAATGGCTTTTTCAGAGCATGGGAAAAATATATTTCTCAATCTCTCCCTTCATCATCTTTTTGACCCCCAACAGAATTTTCAAGTACATAAATACTTCTATTCCCATTCCTTCTGATAATCCACGTGGCATTTCTTTTCTTTTCTTTTTAATCTATATAAAAGAAAAAATCTTAACAAAAAATTGCAGCCAATAATAATTAATGAAGTTTGCTCCCCTTCCTTTTAAATTTCTGCCAAATTTAAGACCTTTTAGTTTCCTCTTTTAGAAGTTGCATTTGTTATTTTTTCTCAACATTTTCTCAAAAACTTTCTTTTTGGACTTTTTCTATAGCATTTAAACCTTGATCAAAGTATCCATTAGTGAAAAAAAAAATTAATAATTCGAATAGTTAGTCTTAAATAGTATAAACTTGGAATCAGATTATATTCTTTTTTAGTACAACAATTTGGAGATATAAAAGATCGAATTTTCGACCTTCAGGGAAGGAGTATATGTCAATTACCAAACTATGCTCATGTTAGCTAGACTCAGATTATATTCCTTCCCAATTATGCCTTCATAATCATACCCTAAGCTTTGAAAAACATCCCTTAACCATAAAGTGGTTCTCAAAACTTTTTTGAATTCAAGTTGGTCGGGAATGAGGATTAATATTTATGTAAGGGAAGATCTTCTGGTTCTTCTTCCTTCCATAGAGTTTTATATCAAAATCAACGGATAATAAGAAGAGTAGTTCATGCATTTTCGAGGTGAAATTCTTCTTGCTGTATTGTTTATATATCCCAAAATTAGTTGAGTATTCGATATATTTTTGAGGTGTGATCCTTGAAATTTCAAAGGTAGTAATTATGAGGCAAAGCAAAAGAGAAGCACATAAGAAATTGGAGGATTTTTGAAGCCCAAATCTGACCCACACGGTGTTTTAAGAAAGTGGGGAGTGAGCAAGAAACCAAGCAAAATGGCTATCATGACAGTCTTGAGCTTAAAAACCAATAAAGGAAATTGAATTCAAACCCCTCAAACTTTGAATTCCATTTTCTTTCTCTCTCTCTCATTGCTTCATAAAGTGAAAGGTCCTCAAGCTTCTCCTCAGCTCACATATTCTTTGTAACTCTCTGCAAGCAAAGCTAATTTAGGGGCAACATTTCTACACACAAAAGATGAAACCCCATGACTTTTTTTTTCTCCCCCATCCCATCTTTTCAGTCTGTTTTTCAAACTTTCTAATCTTTTTATTATACATGAAGTTTCGCCGACATGGACTTAGTTCCGCCGTAATTGATACATATCTCTGCATGCAAGGTTATGAGTTCGAATCTCACATCCAATTATACATAAAATTTAAGCACAAAACTCTTAGAATACAATATCCTTCTGATCTGATCTCTCCCAGCTTCTCAAAAACAAATTGGGTTCTCACATTTTGTTCTGTAAAAAAAAGAGAGAGAGAAACATGAGGAAAAAATGGATTCACCTAACACGCATCGTTGTGCAATCAAATTTCCTCCTGGGGTTTCTTCAACTCGAAGGAAAAGGTAAGAAAAGTTGATGAATTGATAAAAAAATATGGTGAAAGAAAAAAAAAAACAGCACAAATTAGAAACTTACACATTGTGCAAGAGAGAAAGATCTGCAACCCATTTTTGTTTGTTCAATCTCGAGTTGAGGGGAATGAAGCCTGGTCCGAGATCGTTCCCACCGCGGGGCGATGATCGACCGAAGGGTCTCGAACCAGACAGCATTCCTCTCAACATTTTCATGATGGAGAGAGGAGAGAGGAGAGAGGAGGGAGAGATTTGGAACCATTTGGTATTGAGATGGCCATGCATAGAGAGTTTGTGAAATGGCTGTTATATACGTGAGAGAGAAGAGAGAAAAAGAGAGATATGGAGGTGATAAAGCGTCCCACATACAATAGTTGCCCCAAAAACACCCACTCTAAAGCATGAATTAACTACTCCAATGCCCTTGCTTGTGTCCCTTCTCTTTTGGGAAAAATCAAGACCAAGGCCTTTTATCATAACCAAAAAAAAAAAAAAAAAATTGCATCGACCACCCGTCGTAAAAGGGTAACTTTGATTTACTTTTTTACGTAGTTAATTGTTATTAATACGAGATCTACCAGCTTATATATTAATATGTATATATTGTAAATGAAAGTAAGTATGAGCTCTTCTTTTCTTGAAAAAAGTGCAAAAGACACGTTGTTAATATATTTTTATTATTGTGTGAATGAACATGCCCTAAAGGAATCGAGATTACTTGGGATATTAGGCCAAGTGATTTAAAGGAAAGGAATTTAAAAGAAATAAAATAACAATGGACGGATTAATTCTTATGAGAAATTTCAAGAAATTGTATGAAATAATAATGTTATAGAGTTTGGTGAGGAAATTAAAAACTATCTGTCACAGAGATAATGAAAGTGGTACAAATAGAGGAAGAATTGGTGTAAGATTGAGGTAAATGCAATGGCTTGTTATGGATACCCAAGTTAAGGCTATATAAATAATCCCACATGCCACACTTTACAATTTTCAGAGGCAATGAAATAATATTTACTTTTAATTAGAAGCTTTGTCAATGAAGTTTTGGTACAGAAGTAACCTCCATTTAATGACCCACTTAAATAAGTTTGGTATCACCGTCATAAAATATCAAATATACATCAGAGAATATATATTCGGTCTCTATCTACGTAATCTTAACACAACTTCCTTTAATAAAAATTCATGGCTATATTTTAAGAATTTTTAGTAAGCATAGTTATAATGGAAAGAAATGAGATAGAAATAAAAATGAAAAGACCACCAAATTGATCACTTAGAAGTACAGAGATTAAAATAAACCGTTTGAAAGTATAGTAGTTAGTAACTAAAATAATGTTAAATTCCCCTCATGCCAATGAAGATAATTGTCTCTTCTATGTACTCATGATCATTCCCTTCCCTAATCAATGTGTGACTTTGTTTGCAATCACCTTACAAACCCAACATAAACTAAAATGAACGTTTTGAAAGTATAGGGACCCAAATAAATTAAAATTAAAAATCTCGCTCAATTAAATTAGGGTTTGAAATGAAACGACGTAAATGTTATGAACCAAATATTAGTAAGGAAATCACATGGTGTGGACCATTTAGTGTATGGTCAAATCCAATTTGTTTTAATTGGAAATAGAGGTTGAAGGAGTAGGCACTTTACGCTGTCATGGAAATCCCTTTTTCTTTTGCTTCGTAAGACTTTTCATAATGAGGCACTTACGTAATCATGGAAAAAGAAAAATCATATCCCAACATTAATGGGACCCTCATCCCTCCCTTTGATGATATATAGAAATTGGAATTATTCCATAATCCAACGTCATGTTTAACTATTTTAATTTTATTACTAAAAACGAGTACAATTGAACGATAATAGATCTCAGATATACAAAATTAATAACAATAACTTATATAGTTAGGTAGAAAAGAATCAAATTGATCGATTTAATAAAAAATTTTAAAATATAAGGAAGATAGATGCAGCCTTGAAAGTTCATTAACAACTTTTAGTTAAATTACAAGTTTAATCTTTGAATTTTGAAAGTTGCGTATGATTAGTGTTTCAACTTTAAAATGTGTCCAACAGGCGTTTGAAATTTTAATATTACGTCTAATGAGTCACTAAATTTTAAAAAGAATCTAATAATTAAGTTTTCGAACGTTCAATTTTTTTTTGTCTTTAAACTTTAAAAAGTATCTCATAAATTAGGATTTAGTAGATATAAAATTGAGAGTGTTTTTCAAAATTTAAAACCTATTAAACACAACACTAAAAATTTTGAAATTATTATATATATATATATTTTTTTTTTTAAATTCAGAAACCTATTATACATAGCTGAATGTAATTTAATTTTAAATTGTTTATATGTTTAGAAACATATTACATGCTTCTTAATGTTTAAAGGATCTATGCTAAAATTTAAAAATTTTATTCGCCATTTTTCTAAATTCGTTATATAACTAAAGTTAACTTTAATTTTACGTACTCAAAAAAAGAAAAAAAAAACTTGAAATTTTACTTTGACTAAAAAAAAATTGTAAATTTTACTTCAAATTTATAATATTCCTCATATTTTCCGTTGCTTTCATTTCTTCATACAAGCAGTGGCGGAACAGTCACCGGAAAATGCAGTAACTGCCGTGCCGGTGTATGGCCGCTTAACGAATCCTTTGATACCCTTAACCGCCAAAACGCCTCCATCGGAACGAACACTGATTTCCTTCAACATCCTTCGCCTTCCAAATCCTATATAAATTACTTCTGCAATTCGCTTTTATTGTACCAAAGTTCTTCTCAATTTGTAGTAGAATCTTTTCGTTCCTTCTGCACACTACTCTTTCAGCGACACGCAGAGAAATTCGGCAATGGAGTCCGCCATAGTCGTCTCGGAGGCCACTGAGGTCAAGAGTGAAATCCGAAACGAGAACGAAAAGCTTCTCGTCGTTGCTCCTGATGGTAAAGTCAAGGAGATTGCTGTTTTGACCGAGTTTAAGAAGAAGAAGAACCAAATTCAGGTTTCCAACGTCAAGAAGCCGTTCTTCTACTACTACAATCTTTCCAAGGTAATCTTATATACGTTTCATAATTCGTAAACTTTCTTGCTTCGATTGGGGGAAATTCTGTGGAATCGACTTCTTTGTTAAGCTTCGTCTTTAGAAAATCAAAATCTTGGTTGGGGTTTAACGCTTCCTCCTGTGTTGCAGAGGTACATTAAGCAGTACAACGAAGTTGAGCTCTCTGCCTTAGGCATGGGTATGTGTTCTTGAATCCATTTCTTTTCACAATTTCACAATTTATGAACAGTTCAATGAAAATAACTGACTTCCATTCATTCATAATACAGCTATACCCACAGTAGTGACAATTGCCGAGATTCTCAAGAAGAATGGATTGGCATCTGAAAAGAGTAAGAAATTTTTTATCGAACCCGTTGATCTTCTTTATATCTTTCGGTGAAGGGCAGTCTCTAAACAGAATCAGTTGTTTTGGGAAAATTCTGCAGACTTGACGATATCTTCTGTCAGTTTGAAGAATGGAGAAAATGACCGGCTGGTTATGAAACCTAAGGTAAACGCCTACAAGATGCATACTAAAGAAAATTTGTCTGATTTACTGTGCAATTTCTGGGTCTTTCGTGGCTTAGTGATGTATTCTTTGTTTTCTTTGCTAGATCGAGATTGCATTGGTAAATGCAGAAAAAACCAAGAACATTATGACTGCTACAACAAGTGAAGATTGTTGATACAAGTTTTGATAGCGTAGTATCATTCTTGGGTCTGGCTTGTCTTTAGAGGAAGCAGATTCAATCTAATAGAAGTTAGAACCTAAGGAGAAGAGTTCCTCTTTTTTCCCATACTTCTTTCTTTGTAACTGAAAAACAACTTCAAATTGGATAAACAGACTGATCCCTTTTCTCTCTCTGTGTCTCTTGCACTCACGCACACACTAATTATCCAATTCTGAAGTCACCCACCAGGCGTCCATATGTAAATTCAAAATTTATTATAACAATTCATAAGGGACAAGGCTCCAATTTAACAAGGACTTCAAAGAAAGTATAACTTTACAAGAATTTGGAATAAGATATCACTGCAGCGATAATTTGGCAAGGGTAAGGGCCAGTACCTTAACTCCATTTGCCATATCCTTAGCAGAAGCAAATTCTTCGGGCTTGTGACTGTACCCTGCAAGAGCAGTAGCATTATAATAGGCTCAAATTTTCCCTAAGGGCTCTGACTCATTACAAAGGAAAGATGTTTCCAAAAGTTCTGTCTGTGCTGAAAACATGTTAGAGACAGAAAAAACTGTTTTACTTGAGCATAGTACTGCTATTTACTAGAGGATAGCAGAGTAGATAAATTACCTTTATAGCAAGGAATGAAGATCATACCCATCGGGGATACCCTGCAAAGTAGTACATATGCAAATTTAGCATCGAGTTTCCAATGATGAAAAAAACAGTAGCTTTTCCAAATGAATTGAGTAACTAAGTCGACAATTCCAAAGTTTTTTTTTTTTTTTAAGAAACTTAATATATAGAAAAAAGCATAGACAAAATACAGCCTAAGGGCAGGGGGAAGAGGGCTCCCCCTCCCAGAAAACTAATGAAGTAAAGCACTCCAATCTTGCATAATCGACGAGAGGCTGTAATTACAAAAGAATTTTCTATGCCTAGAACACCACCAAGAAGTGTGTAACTGTCCTGTATTACAAAAAATTTCTAACGTAGAGGACTTATCTTCAAAAATTCTATTGTTTCTTTCCATCCAGAGGTTCCAAATAAGGGCTCTAGCAGCACAATTCCAAAGTTTTCTAGCCATTACTAATCTTCTGCATTGTCCAAGGAAACGAAGAAAACTATCCTGTTGAACAAATTGTGACTTTTTTGAAGGCAGAAGCTAAGTATTTGGAATTTGTTAATTGTCCATTAGTTGTTTTGCACCATTTAGTAGTGTTCTTTTATGTTATTTGTATCTTTTTGACATAGTTTTCTCTAGTTTAAACTAGTGTATAGAGTTCGTATTGTCCTCTTCAGTTTTCCAATTTAATTTGAACTCTTAAATATTTAAGAGAGTGCATTTCACCTTCAGAATCGTTTAATAGGGATGTGATTCCCAAATTATAGGAAGCTCGGAAATTAATAATTATTGTACTTGAAAATTTGATATTAACACTCTGTTACCTGGCCATAAACAGCGAATCATGGTATGCTCTACTAATCATCAGCTTGTTTGTGAGATTGAGCTCTTTTGTTGCAGAAACCATTGCCTCTATTATTGCTCTCTCAGAATGCGCTGGTGGATCCTGGTTTATAATTTTGAATTCTGATAGTTTGACCCGTCGCCTTTGAGCTATTTCAATGGCAGATTCGTGAATCTTCTTAATTACGGTGTTTCTACGCTCTTCATCAATATCTCTAGTGTCTGTTATTAGAAAAGAGAAAACTCAAATGAACATAAAATGCAGTCAAAATACACAACCATATCTTCACTTTTTTCATATGGCTTAAACTTTTGAATTATTAAGATTTACAGGAAAACCTCAACCTATTTCCAGATGAGATTTGCTAGGGATGCTGTTGATTGCTCCAGGATGAAGCTCCAAAATACCTAGAAAAGTTTGTTTTTAATCAACTTCAGGTTTCGCAAGGTAGGTAGAAGAAAATGTTTTTTTTTTTTTGCTAGATATAGGATGTTAAAGAATGACATAATACACACTTGGTTATGAAGAATTACCAACGGTACCGACAGTGTCGATAGATCCAGAGCTCAATACATGCCGCTCAACTGCTAGTGCTAGCTCCGCTGCTGCCAGTCCAGCATCATTTCTGCTTACATTTGAAATTTACAGTCTATTACTGTGATCCAATAATAACTTTTTTTTTCATTTAAGAATTATGTCTCTTTAAGGCGAATGACAGTATAGAAAATATAAGCCGAACAAAAACACATGTGAAAACCGAATAATAAGTTTGAGTTCCACTTGTTCGTGATGGAAAAACAGAGGAAATCAACAAGAAAAAGTGGGGCATTTAGTTGTATGAACATTGAACACTGCACAAAGAGAGGCATTAGAGTTTTTGACACTCTACAACTCATATCAAGATCTCTCTACACCCTCAAGCACCACCCCTTGACCTTTTCTGATCAAATTTTTAATAAAATAGCAAACAAAGCGTTCTGTCAAATAAGTTTCCCATAATCATGAAAGGGAGGATGCAAAATGACTTCATCATAGTATTCATTCTATAATGCAATATGATTAAACCCTTTTTAATATTATTCAATACTATGTAATGAACGAAATGATATGCAGAATCAAAGTAAAAAAAAATGATGTAGGCACTACTAGTACTAGTCTGGATAAGAAATATTAATCTCCATATAATTTATCACCTATATGGCATCAGTACAGCACCGGCATGGCCTCCGGTGCCTTCAAACTCCACCTTTATACTAGCAGGTGCTGCAATTGCAGTCACTACTCCTATAGGTATACCTGGATTGTAGATTAATGTCACTCATGAATGTTCAAAATTCCTATAGATATACCTATATTATAAATTATATATTAATTATGACAAAAATCAGAGGATTTAAGGAACCAAAGTTAAAAGGACATACCTTCTTCCTCCAGAATGGGACCCTGCTCTATGTGCAATTCCAGGAAAGCAGAGTAACTTCCTTTCTTTAGAAACACCGTCGATATCTGAGCTGGATCAGTTAAGTAGCCAGCAGAACTAGCAGCATCAATAAATGATATATTCTGACCATCAACAGTTGTCTCCAAAGCTTTAGCAAGTGTATCACTCCCCGCCAACAAACGGCTACCCACCAAAGAAAAAGTGAATGAGCATCAACTAAAGACTGATATTATTAAAAAAAAAAATTTTAAAAATTAAAACCAAAATTTGGGGGGAGGGGGCGAGGAGGAGAAGGAAATAGTAGAAGGTTGTTATTTGTAAATAATCTTCATTTTTGGTGAACAAGATTGATTGGTAATAATCCTCACCTACCCAAGCAGCTGATTCCAAAGCGTGTAGGTTCCTCAGAAGTGAAGAAGATAATTTCCAGCGACCTTTTAGGTCTAAACCCAGACCTGCCAAAATCTAAGTTAGAGGTTTGAAACTTAAAAGAGTTTCTCTTACTAGTATCCTTCCACATACTTCTTTACACTATTGCATGAAACAATTCATATAAGCTACATAAATTTGAACATGAAGCAGTTAATTTTTAATAACTTGACTGAATAAGGACTCAGCTAAAAGCTACTCTTTTGTCCCAGGTAAGCAAGCGAACTTGCAAATTCAAAGACCCTTCAGAACTGTTTCTAAAAGTAGCAAACCTTTTCAAGACATTGACGGCTTCTAAAGCACCTAAAACACCAACAACTCCATCATACTTCCCAGAGAATGGAATTGCATCAACATGAGAGCCTGTTGCAACAGCAGGAAGCTCTGGTTCAGAGCCATCCCTGCATAAAAAGTAAACAAGAAAAGACTCCATCAGACCTGAGAAAATAAGACGTAGGACACAATTGATCTTATGCTTGATAGTACATAAAGACATGGATGGCCGTTGCAGATTTACTCACCATCTACCAAATATGTTACCAACAGCATCCTCTCTAACAGAGAGACCAGAGAGTTCCATTAAGTTTTTAACGAAACTGCAAGCAAAGAAAGAAGTAAGGCCAACGCACATAATGCAACGAATGAATCGCTGTACAGCATCTCATTCTCTTCAGCCTAGATAGTAATCAGGAAGAAAACTGCAGAATTTAACCGTGAGCACAGTTAAAACACATGGCACCCTTGTCGCAGACTGGTTATGGAGAATTTTAAATAGGACGACCGAAAGACCAAGAGAAGAGTAACACCACGCCACTGGGATTTGAAATGGGAATTCAATAATAGTTGTAACGTATAGAATCTTCTAACTAGCTAATAAACACCATGCCAGTTATAGCAGCAGCCAGCAGACAACAATTAATTACCAAGCACACCTTGCTTCTGCATTTGAGAAATTGATCGGAGAAAAGTATACCAATGCTTTCATGAAACTTGATCAGGGTCATATCAGGGCAACCGATAATCATTCTCATTTTTGTACAAGTAAACAAACAAATAATAATACAATGAATTAAACAAGTAATTGAAATGTCCTCCCTATAGTAAATGTAAATTTGGGATTAGAGTCGACAGAGTCCATACCTTCGTGCCAATACATCCTTCTCAGTGTAAAGAATCCTAGTAACCGATGGGGCAGGAGAGTCCGAGAAAGTAGAAAGCTCCTCAATCTAAATGCTCAATTCCACAAAACAAAAAAATAATTTATAACTGATCAAGACCCTCTACGATTGCAATCCATTTACTTCATACCTGTTTCACCAAGTTCTCCGCGTCAACAGACAGAGAAGTAACGGGATTTGAAACGCCAAAGGAGGATGGTTCGTGAACAGGATACCCAGAGAAAGCCTCCATGGTTTTGATCGTTGGGTCCTCATAATTTTCAGCTAAGGCTGAAGGAAAAGAGGAGAAGAAGATGAAATGAAGCAGGAGGGCGAGGAATCGCAGGAGGGGAAGCATCGGAAGAAATTGGTTCGACTGGAAGAGAAGTGATGAACACAGTGGCAGTGATAAATGGGCCCGTGACTCGCTGGTTGGTGCAAATTCGACTCTTTGCTTTTCGTACTCTTTTAAGCTAAATATTAATTTTAAATTCCACCATTAACATTTTAAACTTTTTAGTGTGCTAAAAAAAAGATATGTATAGAGATTTTAAATCACGATGTATATGAAATAATTTAAAATGTTATTTCATTGATATATTTAAAATATGAAAATAATATTGTTAAATTGAATATAGTTTAGCAGTAATTAGCATATATCTTCACCCAAAAAATTCAAAATATAATATATACATATATATATATATTTCTTAAGAAAATTAAATTTTTATAGACGACATTTGATAAGATAATAAATTAATAATTTAACAAAAGTTTCTTTTTTTTTTCACACCAATATGAAATTATTGAATAACATCTATTTCTTTTCAATTCAGAGATTCAAATTTTATATATCAATTTGTCAATTATCACGGAGTCGTTTTGATATTTTTATTTTACTTTTTCATCCTGATTATGTTTTGAAATTTTGTTTTATTTTGCATATTATATAAAGAAAGTTTCTTTCCTTTGGAAAGAAGATGAAGTTATATAAGGATAAGTTATACAAATAAAAAATGAATTAGGGGAACTTATTAAACTTCCTTTAAAATTATTTAAATCTTTATTGAATTATATAGACTTTATTGATTTTTCGTTATTAAAAAAAATATTTTATCATTTAAAATTACACTTTCTCAGGCAAATAGCAAACACTTCCTTTTATGTTTTATTGATAAAATAAAATTTGTTAGAGAGTAAATATATATTTGAATTTTGAAATTGATAATATTGATAAGGTACACGCCATGAGATATACTTCTTATTCAATATAAATAATTTCAGTTACATTATCTGTTATTTCTAAGTGCTTGAAAAGAAGATTTGTTTTGAATATTTCCTTTTGAGCCCTTTTACATACTTTTTCTTTTGTCAACTATGTATTAATAATGGAAATTAATCTTTTATCAACTTCAATTCATTCTCTTCAATAGTATAGATTTGCATATACGAGTCTTGATGGTTCGGGGTAAGTAATCTTTCTGAATAGGAATTTAAAATATAAAAAAAATTTATCTTTTTTCAACTGAGTTGATTGTCTTTCTTACAATATATTCTAAATTTTAATAATAACAAAATTGTTGTTTAATTATTTGTCCCCGTCACAGTTGAAATCTTGTGTAACAAAACATTCATTCTTCATCAATTATTCCATTAACACAATGATTCTCCTTCTCGATAGTCTTTTCAACTAGTTTTCTTCGCACCCTTACCAACTTCGACGCCAAGAGCTCCGTCCTAGGGCACCCATGTCCCCTCCCCAACTCAAAAGACATCAAAAAAAAATTTTATATTAAACTCACTCGAATATTGAAACTTGAGATCTCTAATTTAGTAGGTCTAAGAAACCTAAAAAGAGTTTGGGCTTTCAACCAATTACAAATAGTTCACATTTTTTTTAGATAATTTTCAAATTCTTATTTAACCTTTTAAAATTCTAAAATTTATTTTTAATGCATTAAAAATTATCAATTAGGTCTTTTAAAAAAGATTGAATTTTATTAATAAAATGTGATATATTGTTAAATTATGGTTTTTATTGGGCATGCAACTCTACATTCCACCCAATAAAATATTGATTTTGTTAATTAGTGGGTCGAATTTTAAAAATGAATTAGTCCAATTTAAAATTAGAATGAGATGTTAACGTGTTGAGATATGTTAATTAAATAATTATTTAACCATTATTATACTTTTTCTTAATAAACTTGTTAACACAAAAAAGACAATATAATATGAGAATTTGAAATACATTAAAGGTAATTTTTTTTAAAGATTAAAAATTAAATCGAGAGACTATGGGGTGTATATTTTGCCTTTATGTTTTCTCATTTTGTTTTTTTTGGAAAGAGAGAATTAAAATAAAAAGGACCCACAGCCATTCATAATCTCCCACGTGGGTTTAGCATTTATGGATACTGTGTATCACATAGAGGCTACGATCATTCAATGGGAACCTTGACCGGAAAACTGTCAATTGAGTCGAGCCACGGGTTGACTCGGTCGCACTCGGTCGCCGGAATATTCCTCAGCGCCTTCCAAACGGCGCTGTTACACTTGAAACCGGCTCCGAACGCCACCTGCCAGATCCGGTGGCCTTTCGAGACTCGATTCTTTGCTTCTGTATAAGCTAATTCGTACCACAGCGAGCTGCTCGATGTGTTTCCGAATCGGTACAGAGTCATCCTCGACGGTTCCATGTGGCACTCACTGAGTTGCAGGTTCTTCTGCAGCGCGTCCAGTACCGCTCTTCCGCCAGCGTGGATGCAGAAATGCTCGAAAGCGAGCTTAAAGTCAGGTACGTAGGGGTTCACATTCGCTTTCAGCACTTTCTTTTTCACCATAGAAACGAAGAACGCGAATTGCTCTGAAAATGGCAGTACCAATGGACCTAGAGTCGTAATGTTGGTCTTCAATGTCTCACTTGCGACCGCCATTAATTCGCGCGCGAGTGAGACTCCGATTTTTCCATTATCGTCCTCTCTCTGATACACGCAATTATAGCTCTTATCGTCGGCCCCTTTGTGAGTCCGAATCGTGTGAACCAACTCGTACTTCGACCGGACTCGATCGCCGGGCTTGTTCGACAACAGCACGGCGGCTCCTCCCATCCGAAACAGACAATTGCTGACCAACATCGAACGATCGTTGCCAAAGTACCAATTTAGGGTTATAGTTTCGGTGCTCAGAACGACTGCGTACGTGTTAGGGTTTGCATTGAGAAGGTCCTTAGCGAGCGCAATGGAGATCAGACCCGCGCTGCAGCCCATACCACTAAGATTGTAGCTCTTAATGTCGGTTCGAAGCTTGTAGTGGTTCACTATCATGGCGGATAGCGATGGTATGGGATTGAATAAGCTACAGTTGACGATTAAGATTCCTATTTCATTGGGGTTCAAGCCGGTTTTCTCGAACAGAGCATCGAGTGCGCCGAACATTACAGTCTGCGCTTCGAAGCGAGATTCGTCAAGACACAAATTCGGCGGCTGAGAAGCAATTCCTCTGGATAAGTAGGTTTCGTCGCCAAGACCGGCTCGCTTTGCTACTTTCGTCATAAACGGAATGGCCTCCTCTTTAAAGGCACCGCTCTCTGCGCTCATCTCGATGAAGCTGTCCACCGTTACCTTCCTCGCATCCTCCGGTTTGTAACAGGCAAACTCCACCAAATAAATCGGTGTGGATCGCTTGGACCAGTAGAGGCCGAGGAGAAATATCGACAGTAAACCGGAAATGGCCGTAGTTGCATCAATCCCATAGAACTGAAATCTTGTGGCCGGCAGTAAGTCAGACACCCGGAAGAGTTTGAAACCGGAAAGCTTGGAAATGAAAAGAGGCAAGATAACGAGCAACATAAGAGTAGTGGCAGAGTTGGATGAGTACCCATATCCTAATCTGACATA
The DNA here is from genome assembly GCF_013281855.1 of Momordica charantia. Classification (NCBI taxonomy): domain Eukaryota; kingdom Viridiplantae; phylum Streptophyta; class Magnoliopsida; order Cucurbitales; family Cucurbitaceae; genus Momordica; species Momordica charantia. Next base: position 3,442,026 of record NW_028275163.1, on the reverse strand, counting down.
TTTGAGCTTAACTGACTGTAAAAAGTCCGGCAAGCCTCGCCGGATTCTGATGAGGATGGAGGAGGAGTCCTTAAGCTCTACTTCTGCCGTTAATCCCTCGGTATCCATCTCAATTCTCTCCATATATTATAATCTTTTGCTAACTTCTCTCTGCAATCTTTGTGCAGCTCCCTCTCAAGTCTCACAGTTCTGGTTGAGTTCTTGAAGAACAATCTGTCCCAGCTTATATAACCGCAAGAAGAAGGCGACCCAGAGAAGAAGAGGGATATAGGCAGAAATTAATGAAGGTAAATGACTTGCACACTTACAATAGAGGGGTAGAGAGTCAGAGAGGGTTTGGCACTTGGCAGCAGGCCAAGCAAGGATAGATATAATGAATAGAGAAGAATTAAAAGCAAGGAGGGGTGTCCTCTAAAATAAATGGGAGTATTTCCAAGAATGGTGAGATAGCTCAACAACCACACATCTCTGCAAGTAAGTTGGACAGAAAGAGCTTTCTAATCAAAAACTTAATTAATGTAGAAATCTTTTTTCAATTGTAGTGGTTTTGAGATTGGTAGTTAGAAATTTATTTGCAATTTTCTTCTTAAATGACCTTTCTCCTCACTCTTCTAGTTAGCTATGATTATTAAGATCTGAATCAGTTCCATCTAGCTTCTTTTTTTCTCTCTCTCTGCAGATGAATTGATCATTTATGTTCGTGCCTAAACTTTTCCTCCAAAAAGGTACTCCTATCACTTTCTTGTTAGCTTCTTTGAAAATGAAAGAAGGTAGGAGAAAAGTTCTTAGTTGTTTTGGAAGGATACCATTAGTTGATGTCACTGTTATCATACGACTGCTGTGTGTCCCAAAGAAGCTGATTAGAGGAACCATTTTCTTGCATATTTTCATCTTTCAATCTACTTTAGCTGGTCGTGCCATTTTCTAAGAGTCCGTTTTGATAACCATTTTGTAAATAAAAGTTAAGAGTAGATTTGTTTACGTTTCTCATTCCCTTTCATATTTTTATTTTGTTCATTTTCTTTCATTGTCATAGATCCAATTTCCTCTATGCTAAGATAGACACTCTTATCTAATTTCATTTTGTTTTCCTAAACTACCCTCAATTGAATTTCCTCTAATTTCTCTTTTAGACCATGTACTATACTTTCTATATGCTTCCATTTTCCCTTGATGACTTGTCCAGCTCATCTCTATGCTCGGATTTCTTTTATTTTTTCCTTAAACTTCTAGGCTCCCTTCTTCCTCCCTCCCTTAATTATGCTAAATTTTTAGTTCTTTCATGTTAAATAATGGTCCAATAAATATTTTACCTAATGTACTAAATAAATCTTAATCAATGACTATGTTTAATATTAGTTATTGTTAGTTAATAACAATCATTCTAATCTATCTATTAAAAGTAATGACTAACCACATTCGCCTAATCTGATTATAATGAGGTAATTATTGTTTGGAAATAAATGTGAATTCTTTCTCTTGTCAGGTGTGCCAAATTAAGTTTGAGAAGCATTTGAAGAGAATAGGCTTAGAGAGTGCACTCTCGAATTGCTGTTGGGAAATATACAAGAATAGGTTGAGTTCTATGATCACTAAGACCTAAAGGTATCATATTAATGGCTTTTAATAGAATTAATTTGTCTAATCAACTCAATTGGCTCAAGGTGAATATGTATGCAACTATTTGATTACCTTAAAACAGAACAGCACAACTTTTCGGAATCGCAGAGGAGAAGTGATGGGTACCATACTCGAGGGATATTTATGTGGACCTGTTTGGTAATATTTTTGTATTTTGTTTATAGTTTTATTGAGAAGTTTAAGCATTTGACAACTATTTATGTTTCTTGTTTTTTATTTTTTTAGAAACATTCTCAAGATTGTATAAAAATTTTGAAAACCAAAAAAATAAGGGTTTGTTTGATAACGTTTTTGTTTTTTGTTTCTCGTTTTTAAATTTCTTAAGAAATCTAAGCAGCTAATTATATCTCTTGTTTCTCATTTTTTTTTAACATTCTCAAAATCATATAGAAATTTTAGAAACAACAGGAAAAAAATTTTTCTTTTTGTTTTTATTTCTAATTTATTCCAAAACATAAATCAAAAGATTGTTTCACTATGACCCAAGGTCTTGCAATTCATTTTTCCTTATTAAAATTGAAGAAACAGAAACAAGAAACATGAAACATGATTGTTACCAAACAGACTCTAAGTTTTTTTGTTTCTTGTTCCCGTTTCCAATAAAATCAAGTTTTCTTCTTTTTTTCAATAGAAAATATGAGAACAATTTCGAGTTTCCATCTAGAGTTCGTGAGTTTCGCAGTCAAAGTTTGAATAATTGCACTCTAAGAGTAGTAATAGAACGGGTAAAGTAGAATGCTTTATTAAGCTATCTCTTAGCAAATGTGACATTATCATAGGTTCTCCAAAAGAGTCTTTGGAGCTAAATATGATCATCGATGATTATGATTTTGCTCCAAGAACTCTATAAATATGTTTCCCTCCTAATCTAAACTCTTTAAGTTGGATTTTTTTTTTTTTTTTTTGTCAACTAAAGGCTTTTATGACCATTAGAAAAAATTATCATAAAGATAAATTAGCTACGTTTCCAGCTTAACTTTCTTTTGGGGAAAATGCAATGCATTCGGAATTATATAAGACCAACTCTAAAAGAATAGACAATTTATTTAATGTAGTCACATCGCAGCCACTCTTTCTTGACTCTTGTATCAACAGTTAAACCATAATTTTTAGTTTTTCTCTCCTGCATCCAACAATTTAAAATTGTCGAAAAAAATATCATGAGCTTATTCAATTATTCTTCTAATCAATTTTTCTAGTACTTTTATTATGAAATATTGTTATTTCTCTGGTTGATGTTTTCATATTATGAAATATTATAAATTTTTTTATGAGGAACATGTCAAATCAACATTTCATACAAAGATAGAATAAAAGTATAATTTATAGTTTAAGAATATGATAAGATTGTCAACATGAGTATAGTTAAGTAGTAATTGATATGTACTCATTTCTTCAAGGTCGAAGGTTCGATCCCCCCACATTCCCAAATTATTGTACTAAAAAAACATGATGAGATTAAATAGACACTTTAGCAACTAAAATTTATAATTTAATCTATAATCTACGAGCTTCATAGAGATTTTAATTTCAAATCCCTCAAATGATATATCCTTCCCATTTTCTTAAAAATAGTCCTTGTGTTAAGCTTTATGAATCAAATTAATACTTCAAAACTAAAAAATTCCTAATGAGAGATGCAAAAGTTTCTGCAGATAAATTACTTGGAGAGTTTTTTTTTTTTTTTTGACTTTTACTTGGAGAGATTTAAAAGCCTAATGAAAGTATAATTTTCAATATCACAGTACAATATTAGTTTGCTGGAGAGAAAAGATACTCTGCCTCAGCTTCACTAGTTTGATCTCCATTCTTGATAGCTACGGACATAGGGCAGAGAAGAAGTTTTGTCATGTCATCTATTTTTGTGTTTCTATACGAGTTTTGTGGTAAAACTCAACAGTAGATCAAAGTAAAAGCACTCTTAGATGCAAACAATTCACTTCTCTCATTTCAGAAACTGATATTATTTGTACAATTACTCTGTATATAATGAGTTCTGAGAGATGAGAAAAAAAAAAGGTAGACTTCTTATGCTTCTATAATTCATACACCACGTTTCGATGTTGTTTCGACGTGTGTGACTGACAACAGAAATCGACCCATTGAGGATATGTTGCCATCGGCTTCGTAACAGCAAGAGGAGAGGGAGAGAGAGAGAGATTAGCTCCCTTCAACAGTATTTTCATCAGTTCTCCACATTATGTCTTTTAGTCCCGAAGAGAAAGTTTTGTAGAACTGTCATATGGAAATGCAAAAGAAGTTTAGTATATAGCATTGTACAATTTAGCTATGAAATGATGAATTTACTTTGCAATTTTGAATACGAATACTGATGACATGCCTTGTGGAACTCAAGCGTGTCGCCACCAGTTTTCCGAAGCTCGACCATATGCAAGGAAGGAGCCACCTCAAACACCTGGAGTTGAAAGGGCAAACATATTTTGCATAATGCGTGGAAAGAAAGCCATATAACTTCAAATAAAGCTATTTGTGGGGAATTTGTGCCAACCAAGAAAACAGTTTCATGCCTTTGGTTCTAAATTTCCAATCACTAAATTGAGCCTGATGATGATGAGGGCAACTTATGTTAATTCAGAATTAAGACTCTCTAGAAGCTCTGTCCTTTTGCATTGTCTTGAAACGAGCTCGATACACCAGATAATGAAACTAGTTAATAATGTTCACCATTAATAATATTTTCCCCTACCTCAGTAGCTATGGAGAGTTGTCCTTTCCTCCCAGTCTTGTCACCTTGCAACTTCATCTGCAGTGGTATCGCACCTCATTACAAGAGTTCCAAAAAAACTCATCTCAGAAACATAGGTATCTTACACCTTCAGTCAATTTTGGGTTACCTTATAGTCCCGCTTCCGAACATTGAAGCCCAAAGGTTTTGCAGTCTCTTCAATCTTCGACATGATCTCGTTTGCAGGGCTTTGTGAAGTAAAACGAGTTTCTCTCTTTGCATCAGCCTATAGATAAATTTTTTCAGTCAAGAGAATTGATAACCACTAAGGAATTAGTCATCCAACCAATCCCCCTAAAGAAACGGGATATGGACAGCTATATTATTGCAAAACTATCATTTCGTTAGGAGGCTGTGTCTTATAAGTTTTAACTAATTTAACATGCTTCAATCAACTGAATCCACCTGTCTTTGTTCTTTCAACCGGGAGTTGGAGGTTTACTCCCCAATACCTGGAGGCATCTACGCCCGCTTCAAGGCCCAGACCCAGGAGATATAAGAGTTTTTAGTATTAAGCTCATCTAAAGGTTCGGACTTGAGACCCTTAAGTTGGTATGACAGTCCTTACCAATAAGGCCGCCCTTAGGGCTCTGAATCTACTCGTCATTGTAACATCAAAGTTCAAAGTCGAACATGAATCTTTCTTCTACTACTTAAAAATTTCAATTGCAGTTTTGCATTGCCATTAATACATGTATCACCAATTAACTTGCTACACAGAAAAATTATGATATAAGTACCTTCTGCTTCTCAAATAAATTTTCGAGACTGAACCCCGGTGACCTAGAGATAAGCTCAAAAGCATTCATGGACACTGGCTTTTCTTTTCTTTCTGTTATAAGGTTTTCCTGAGTAAACAATTAAAAGAAAAAGAGAAGTTAAAGAAACAACTTTTGAGGGAACTTTAGTCTTTAATAGGATTGAATCAAGTGTGTGTGTGAGGAAGAAAGCAACCCAAAAGAAGAGATTCAAGAAAAGTTGTGTGTTATGAATGCCAGTAATGAAGACATTAACTCTTATTTACACCAAATTAACCTTTGGCTCAAAGCAATTAGTTTGGTTATAAAATTCTCACCCTCGAGCTGCTAAATGCGGCATCAACATCATCGAGAGTTATATCCTCTTCCACTTCAAAATGAGCAGGTGTGAAGCCCTTTTTGAACCATTCATTTTCTTGAATTTCAGCTATTGTTATTCGCTGCAGTGTAATGAAAAGAAAAGGAGGATTATATAAAAGTAACAGTTGACACATTCGAGGCTACAAAATTACAACTCTTCGATATACCGAAATATGTGAGGGATCATTTCCTATCTAACCAAGCATTCAGAAATATCACTATATGGGACCAGTGGCATACACTTTATGGAAGATCACACCAAAAGAGGGAGTAAATTAAAACAGGAGTCATAAACTTACTGTAAGAGGGTTTGGATCAAGAATGCGACGAACTAACTTTTTAGCACCATTTGAGAACCATGGTGGAAAGCTGAAATCGGCCTTGGAAATCTGTTATTCATATGAAATATACTCTGAGAATACTCCTCTCCGTTTAGTAGGAAAAACAAAAAAATAAAATAAAATAAAAAATAAAAACTAACTTTTCTATACAAAGACATTAGATTTGGCTCATCGAAAGGCAAGAAGCCAGCCATTAGAACGAAGAGAATGACCCCGCAAGACCAAATATCTGATGATGTACCATCATAACCTTTGTCCTTGAACACCTGATATAGTTTTTCATAACCAGAGGCAACAACTTAGTACACTTATGGATGAAATATAACTCACATTCTTCACTCAGATATAAAAATAGAAAAATCATCCCAACCGAAATAGAAGTACGAACAAGTATATATACCTCGGGAGCTACATAGTTTGGGGTTCCACAGGCAGTGTGAAGCAGGCCATCCGCCTGCAATAATTGTGTCAGTGATATCTCTCTTGACATTATAGGAAACAGAATATTTCTCGACTGAAATCTGATACCAAAAAAACCAGTAATCCCATTCTATGTTTGAGGCATCTAATGTATGCTACAACGTATTTTGATAAAGAAAATTCAATGGAAGCATCTTCGAACATGCCCTTACTAACAATTTGGAATCCGTTATTTTCAAAAAAATTTCACCCACAAGATAAGAAACTAAAGTGAAAATGAAGAAAGAGACATAAGCAACTGGGAAACAACAGCGCTGAAGAAAGAAAACACTTGTCCAAAGCAATCTTGATAGAATGTCTGGCAAAATATGAGTAATACTCACTCGTACTTGCTGCGGAAATGCACTCAATCCAAAATCTGATACTTTAAGAACATCGTGTGAGTCCAGAAGAAGATTTTCAGGCTGCAAAAGTAGACAGAGTAGTAAACTAAGGTCCACTAATCTAATTGCAAACACTAAGTTAGGTTTCAAGAAAGATCAGAATATCATCTAAAACCTTCAGATCTCGATGGTACACGCCTCTACTATGGCAGTAATCTACAGCATTAATAAGTTGCTGGAAATATCTCCTAGCTTCATCCTCTTTAAGCCTTCCCTTTGCAGCCTATAAATCGAAATTATCCAAGAAATATATAAATGTACAGGCAATAATAATGGCTGCTAATACAGAAACTCTTACAAATAAATTTAGGTAAGAAACAATAGAGAACATCCAAGTACAATGTGAAATACAAATATGAATATGAATCTCATCATCGATGCCTTACTATTTTGTCAAAGAGCTCGCCTCCATCCACAAACTCCAGGACAATGTAGATTTTCGATTTGCTTGCCATAACCTATCAATAAGAACAGGAGAATTCAGACACAAACATACAAAAAGTATCTTACTTTCTTTTCACTTTTTTGACTATAATATTGAAAACAATGTACTAAGAAAAGTATGTCTTTCAACTATAAACTAGCATATCAGTTTTTCACAAGAATCTTTACTTCTTTTTTTCCTCTTCTGTGGACAAATAAGGGGAAAAGAAATCTACTATTTATCTTGAGATATAATAATGATGGCATCTTGTTTCTGATGCACCATTTTACAATGTAAACAATCTGTAAGCAGCACAATGTTCAATCGCACATGTAAAACCTGTTAATCCTGTGAAATTATATGGCCTATTTACTACGCTCGGAACTTCAAATCAATGAAGTTTGCAAAGACAACATTACTAATTTAAGTCTAACAAAATACTAAAACATAACTTCTTAAGTAATTAAGAAAAATACTTAGTGAAGAAAACGTATATATCTATAAGGGGCTCCTCTAAGAATATGGAAAGAACAGGGCAAAAGTCACACAAAACCACAACAGCTATGGAAATAAAGTAAGGGAAAAAAATAAAAAAGAAAAAAAGAAAAAGAAAAAGAATATCGAAGTCGTATTTAATGGCAACAACCCAAGCTAGAACAAGAGAAGCTAAGCGACATGTAAACAGAAATACTGCATCATAATACAACCAAACGTTCGAATTAAATGTTAATTCCATGAACCCACTCAAATTGGTTTTATCCTAAATTCAATCTCTTTGTAGAGCAATAAACTCTCATCATAAAGATTAAACTACTACCAATCTCATACATTGACTTCGAAATTGAACTAATCTCACACATTTCACATAAAACTACAAACATGAGCGTAACTTAATGGCTAAGGCATCAACAATAACCTTAATCCAACATGAGCATTGCTCAATGGTTTTAACCCTCACCCCACAATTGTTCATGCTCCACATACAGAGCAGTCGCAATTGATCAATAAATGCCTTTTCACGAGAAAGAAGTCCATACTACTAATTTCACAATCGCTCAAGCGTAACAACCTTCCATACCAAATTAGTAGCAACCAACTCGCCAATTAGTTTCATTTAGAAGTGAAATAAAGCCTTTTAAATCAAGTACGTGAACCCGTAATCTTTACAAGAAAACAAACAATGTCCAACATAACAAGGAAACAAAATCAGGGTAAATCGATCACGGTACCTCGTAAATCTTAACAACGTTCGGATGCTTTATCAGTTTCAAAGTCGATATCTCTCTTTTAATCTGCCAACGCCAACACCAACGCCATCGCCATCATCAATAAACAATCAAGCTCGTGGATCCGGACAACCGACGAATAACAAAACAAGAACAACCCCACGAAACAAAAAGACCATTTTACCTGTTCGACCATCTTGTGGCGAAGAACTTTTTCACGGTCGAGAATCTTGATGGCGACATAATCACCGGTCTCAACGTTCTTCGCGAATTTGACCTTTGCAAAAGTGCCCTCGCCGAGGGTTTTACCGAGCTCGTACTTCCCAACCCGAGTCCGCGTCGCCGGAGTTTTCACGTTCATTCTCCACCCCCCGTCGGCGAAAAGGAATATAAAGAATTGGGAAACTAAATTAACGATGTTAAATCGGCAATGCTCCAAAAACAAATTGGTCGTTTGGAACTGATTCAGGAAATACAAACAAAAAAAAGGTGGAATCGGAGGAATTGGGGAAAAAGACGCGCGAAGGAGGCCCAATTGGATAAGGTGGGACCGTCGTTTCGGAACGAAAGAATGTTCCGTGGCCGATCTTCTCTCTTCCACATCTTTTCGTTGCATTTGTTTATTTGTAATCATTCAAAAATGGATCTTCTCTTCTATTGTATTAATATTAATTTAACCATATTCCAAAAATGCATGCTTTCAATTCAACGCATGCTCAATTCTAATAATACATTATTTATCACAAATATTATATTTTACAATACCATTATTCTCACTGGCTGGAATTTTAACCTTAAAAATGTATTAATTAGTTGAATTATAATTTTTGGATAAATTTAATTTGTGATGTTCTTTCGAGATTGAACTCACAACCTCTTAGTTGCTCACTTTGTCCAATTTAATTCGTATGTTGGAGAGGGAATTCAAACTTACAACGTCTTGGTTGGAGGTATATGTCATTTACTGAGCTATGCTCGCTTTGACAATTTAATTCGTAATATTAAACTTGATTTTGTATTAATTTATATATTGTAAGAAACAATCTCGGGACTTTTTAGCTCATCTAGTTGATGATATTTATTTATAGTTATAATAAATTTTGGCTTACATGAACGTAACTCAACGTAATTGACATATACTTCTTCTCTTGAGATTGGAGGCTCGATCTCTCATATCTCTAAATTATTGTACTAAAAAATTTGTTGTAATTTGTGATCAGTCAAAATCTATTGCTCAACATTTATGCTGACAGTTTTATTAAATAAAGATATGATACAATAATACCCTTTTAAATATTTCATTAGTATATCGTTACCTATGTGTAATTTTATTAAATTTAAAAAACAATCTTGCTCCACCCAACGCTATGTCAGCCGCGAACTATATGCCTTAAATATATGTCCATGTGTCCATATAGTATATAAAATCATGCCATCTATATATACTAAATTAATGGAAAAGTAATGATTAACGATTTAAATGATTGGTTTTTTATAAGTTCACGAATCAAAATAAAATAAACTTAAAATTTTATATCAAAAATGAATTTAAAACCTTATAATAGAAGATATGGATAGTCTCGCAACCGTTAAGAGTGATAAAAACACTTAATATATATAATATTATAAACAAGGTAAACATATTACATTTCTATTATTGATGCGAGATATTTTGGAAAATTTTAATGGATGGCAGATTGTCATATTTGGAAATATAGTAATAAGATTATGATTTTGCAAATATTATATTTTCTAAAAGTATAATACGTGTCTATTTAGATATTTCTATATACTTTTATTTTTGAGATAATATCTTGGTAGGCCTGTTTTAGAAACTTGTCTAAATCTCTATAAATTTACACTTTTAGATTTCTGCAGGTAAGATTTTAATTTAATTCCGTATTTACTCCTATTTATTGCATTTTCATTTATTAATGAATTTGAATTTTTTAAATATTAAATTGTTATTTCCATAAATTAAAATCACAATCATTTAATAAATGTGGGCCCCGTAGATATTATCTCAATTCAAATTCCTTAATTCTCTCCTCCAAATCCCTCAAATAAGATTTATTCCATTTTTTTGTTTCTCGTTTTTTTTTCTTATTCCTTCACCGCCCAGGGATTTTCTTCTTCGTTCATTTTTTTTCTTCCATTTTTTCTTCTTCGCTACGATGCTACGAACAGTTTCCCTTCGATTTCTGCTATGGTCCACGGTGCTACAATGTTTCAAAATGGTAATTTAAATTTTCTGCACTACTCTCACATTCGAACTTGTTCAAAAAAAAAAATCAATATGCTGTTTGCACGCCACTGCCAAGAGAAACAATCCTAGTTCAAGGCCAAAAAAGTTCTATAAGACATGATATAAAATATAACATATTGAATATATAATATATCCGATATAACATAGACTACACATCATGAGATATAAAATTTATCCATTTGTATTGATGTAAATCCTTAACGGTATATATCCAATAGATTTTTAACTTTAAATCACCATCCGTATATATCGAGATACATAAATCTTGATATATAATATATATCCTTATCTAAACACTATATATCCCCACACATACATTACTCAGAACAAACGAATAAAGAAAAATATACTCGTATATACCAATGTAATACCGAAGTTCCCATGTAAAGTTCAGATATATTATATATCCTAATACATTTTCCATGGAAATTGTTCCTAGATATATATTATATATCCTAATCAGTATCACTATATTATATATACTCAAATATACAATGTTATAAATGATAATACCATATAGGAATAGATAATGGAAACATAGAGTAACATATTCTGTCAAAAAAAGAAACCTAAATTGAGCATATACAATAAGAAATATATACCTCGATTCTGTGCAAAATTGAAATGATGTTCACCTATAAATGCAACGGAGGCCGCCGGAGATCAGAAGCTTGGGTACGTAGCCGGTGACAAAAAAAAAAAAAGATGTTGCCCTATAAATGCGACTAGCCGGTGTCGAGTTGCCCTATAAATGCGACGTAAGCCGCCGAAGATAACGTTGATGAGAACCTTGAAGATGAGAAGTCTTCTGAAGCAACCGGCGGAAATGATGGAGATGACGGGCAAGTCTTCTGATGGTTGGGTTTCAGTCGAAGTGGTGAAGATGTAGATGAAAAGGTTATGAAAATTTGTTTTCTAAAAACAGTGGGTTACGAAATTGTGGATTCTAAAAATCTGAATTAGCTTAATTTTAGGGATTTGGTATATTTTAATAAGTATTTACCAATTTCATATATTATTAATAATTTAATATTGAGATGGATATATTATAATTTCTATTATGAGTACATCAATTTTGGAATTATGTTAGACAAAAATGTAAATTCTTTAACTTTCAATCCTTTTATGTAATTAGGTCTCCTAAATAGACTATGTATGTACTAATCCCTTTATTTTTCCCTCTCGTGTATCACTCATTTACATCTATCAACTATATAATTGATATATTCTAACAATATTGATAAATGTTTATCAACGATATAGTCCATCAGATGTCTATTTAATGATATAAACGTCTACCTTCAATATATAATCTATCAATATCGGAAAAACTTGTTGGTGCTCATAGGAAGAATATGGTTGAAGAATCAAATCAATTTTTTTTTTTTTTTGGTTTGCTTTGTTTGTTTCTCTAAAAAGAAGAAGAAGTTGACTTTTTTGTTTGTTTATGATATTTCGGAAGAAACGTTCAGTGGAGTGGCTATATGCAGTTGGGTCCTTTCTGTAGTTTACAGCCAAAGTTGAATATTCCATTAAATATAAGCTGAACCCACATCACATATCACATATTCAATTGGATATCTCAAACCAGAAAACATGGTTCCAATATTGCAAATGGAAGTAGTTTTGCATAGGCTTGTAATTATAAATCAGTAGGCTTTATTAGAAAGACCAAAAACCACTAACAAAACAGCTCACATATTTGGATTAAACTTGTAGACGTAGGATTCCGACAGGGTGACACGTCATGGGATGACTGGCAACCTATGAATAGAAACTTGCTATGGATAGAAACTTGCACCGATGTGGTGCTCAACCATATACTCTGAAGCTTAGAACTTAGTCTAAACTGACGTCGAGCTAAGATTAAGTTGAATGTAAAGAGATTGCATACCTTTAAAAAGGTAGGACTCTGTCTTTTATAGGGGACTATTAGAAAACTTGATAATATAACTGCAGTCGTCGTTCCTGTATCTGTCATTTAGTGGATCTATTGTTAACATAGCAATTGACTTTATGCAAACTTACCCAAGTTGCAATCAAGCTAAGGCCCAAGCAACACACGTGTCACAATGGGAGAGAGCCACGTGTTTGGTTTTACCCCAACAAAGCTTATAATACATCAAGTATTAACCTACACTTTGAGTCCAAGATGATCTCAAATTTGAGGAGAGAGTTGTTTACAAATCGAAGGGCTTAGCGCATTGGTGGGCGTGGCATATATATTATATCATAAAAGGCAATGAAAATCTAACCCCAGATAGCTACGTCAAATTTCTGATTGCTAATTTCAAACCTTGATAAAATCCCACGCTTTCTCTCAGGCCTACAAAACTTGCCAATTCCTAATCCCTCTGCAGTAATCTCTCTCTGTTTTTTCCTTTTTTTTTTTTTGGTTGCTTCAGCCATATCCAGTTCTTGCAGAAGCAGGAGGTGGGTTCGGAAATGGAGTCAGGAACGAAGGAAGAAGATGAGAGAGAAGCTGGGAAGATGAAGAAGAAGAGTTGTTACAAGCAGGTGGGATGTTGGGTTTCAATGGCGGTGGCAAGCATGGTGGGAGGGCTTGTTTTTGGGTGGTGGGAGATTCAGTTTCATGGAGAAAACAGGCAACTGTGGATGGTACCTTTTAGTCTTGTTTTGATGATTGCTCCCATCTTTGTAATGATGTCTGTTTTCATCTCTAGTTTCTGCACTGCTTCCATGGATCACAGCACTGCTTCTGCTACTTTGGGCAGCTCCACCATCACACCATGTCAGCCATCAGCCTGTTGAAACTTCAAAATTTTGAAATTAGATGATGATGATGATCAACAATGGAAACTCTAAATCTGACCTTGATGGTAAGCTTAGTGTTCAACGACACCTATTCATATCTCTATAATGATAGAATCTTATCTTCTTAATTTGTGCTTAAAACTTACATGTATTTGCTTTTGCATCTACTTAAATGATCCCAAACTAATAAAAAATATATCGTTCTTGTTCGAAAATTTGAAATCTTTCAACTTTTAGAAGACGAAAATTAAATATGAAATAAATAAATAAATAACGATCCTTGGCTGTTAGGAATGACAAAGCATGATTGCATATGGACTAGAATCTAGAAAAAAGGCCAAAATTTTTTGCTGAAATTTGATTCAAGTAGTAATATTATATATATATAACATGACCAACCCTAACCCAGTTGTGGTATTCACAATATTATTTGAATAACCATTGTTTGTATTTTATTTGTATAATAAAGGAGTTGTCATAAGTTTTATCCCACGCCTGCAAAAAGAGACGGTCTTGTCTTCATGTGGTTAAGGTTTTTGTTTGCTTGAGTTTAATTGGGTGTTTCAAAGGGGGATTTTGCTGGAAAGTAGGGCAGTTTTTTTCTTCTAAAAATTAGTAAAAACAAACCGATTTTTTTTAACTTATTTAAGAAACCATGGTTTTCTGAGTTGGAATGAAACGCGTTTATGATGAAGATGCATCTGACAGAGTTGACTAACATAAGTGAAAATAAAAACCAGGTTGAATTACAAGTTTAGTCTATAAATTTTAAAAAATATTTAATAATCTATAAATTTTCAATTTTGTGTCTAATAGATTCGTTAATTTAAAATATGTGAATGGATTAAGGATCTATAAAACATAAAATTGAGAGTCAAGAACTTAATTAGATACTTTTAAAGTTGAAAGACCTATTATAAACAAACTTGACAAAACTTAAAATTTAACCTTAAAAAAACAATCCCACCTTCCAAAATAGAAAGAAAATCTCATCCATCACCCACAATTTAATACAAAATTTTAAAATGAACACAGTGTAACTGAATATATAGAGAAAAAAAAAACCAAAAAGTTGCCTGATAACCTTAATTATCTCACCAACCTGAACATAACTCAATTATTAAGATATTATACATTTATCCTAAAGATCAAAGGTTCAAATCAGGTCAACATGAATATAGCTTCAGTAATTGGCTTTTATTCAAAGGCTCAAATCCCCATACCCCACATCAGCTTAAAAAAAACAAAAAACCTTGCTACTTGCTTATGGATGGAGAACAGTAAACCTATGAACAGAAGCTGAAATTGAGCTGCATGAGAAGAAAAAACAATGAAAGAGTTAATGAAATGAAGAAACAGAGAGGTGTAGCCGGTGGGTGGCATGGCACGACAAAGGCAATAAATCAATGAAACTCTACCCCAGATACAAGCTACGCCAATTACTGATCGCTGCCAATTAATGCCGATCCTACACTTATATTTATATTCCTTTAATCGACAAAACCAACTTTGATCAGCCACGCGTGACGTTCTACTCAATGCGACTTTCTTATTTTACTTGCAAATCTCTCTCACTTTCTCTCTCTTTCTAACATCCTCAAGCACAGCACAGCACTGCACAGGCCTTTTCCATTAAAGCTAGCTAAGATTATTGGGGTTTCTCTCGTAATCCGTCTTCTTCTTCCAATGGATCATTTGTGAGTTTTCTTCTTCCTTTTCTTTGTCCCACACAAGAGAAATGCAGGCGGGAGCAGAAACTGAACCTAAGGAAGAAGGAGAGAGGAAGAGGAAGAAGAACACAGAGCCCAAGGCGGTGTGGGCATGTCTGGTTTTAGTTTTGGCAAGTGTCTCGGGGGGGTTTTTGATGGTTTGGTGGGCGGTTCGGTTCCATGGATCACAGAACCAACAGTGGATGGTACCTGTCAGCCTTGTTCTGATGATCGCCCCCATCTTCATTTTGATCTCTCTTTTCATCTCTGGTTTCTGCAGTTCCATGGACAGAAGTTCCTCCTTGGTTTCATCCTTGGATCATGGTCAATCACCTGAAATTAGATGATGACCAAGATTTACTCTTTTTTTGTTTTGTTTGTTTTTTGGGGTTAATGGGGATATTGGGGCTCCACCTCCATCTATTTCTAGGCAGACCTGTCTGCTCTAAGGCCAGTTCTATTAGGTTTCAAGGGGACCCACCCACCCTAGATTTGTCATTTGACCCAGATTTACATGTTACAAAACTATATAACGAGCAATTCTACTTCTATATGTAAATAAGCTATTGCCATCACTGGTATACAATTTTTCTTGTTCAGTGTAAAATCATAATTGGTTCATAAAATAAATTTGACTTCCCAAAACATGAATATCAGTTCATGCAATGCGCTTTTCATGTTTCTGCAGAATTACTAGAAAAGAGAAAAAAGAAAAAAGAGAGACTTCATGAGAATATTAAAGGCTCCTATAGGCGAAAAATGAACAGTTCTACTCGGTGCAAAACAACCTAAAAATGAGTACAGCTTAACTTCTGGGAACTACGAGCTGTTTTCTACATTTCATTCTAAAAAAATTTCAAATTTATAAATAGAAACACCCACAGAAGGACCATACAACAAGGTTTCATGCGCGATTGGTTACATAAGAAAATAAACAAATGAATACAATATATTACACTGACTGGAGTACCGGGAAAAAGTGTCAAGCCTCCACATCAGAACGAGTTGGGAATTCCAGGCCTCGAAGCGCAGGAATTTTTTCTAAATCCTCCTTTGAGAACAATGGAAAAAGCCACAGTGCCGCCTTTGTCCCAAATACCTTAATGGGGGAAGAACATGAGACACGACATCATTATAAGATCTAAACACGAGACTAAACTTCTGTCATTATACCAAACATTGGAAGATCAATTTCCAAGAGGAAGATGTAACAAATGCATTCAGAGAATCAGAGACATTGATATCAGATATAATACCAGAATGACACTTTGTTGTCTTTTTTTTTTCTTTTCTCCCTACTAATAGGACAAAACTAGTTACATTTTACATTAGGAATTCTCAATATCCAATAACATGCTGTATTCTCTTCCCACCACAAACTACTGCATCCTGATTCAACTAAGAGTGCAAACCTATGTTTTCAGCAGATAATATAAAACTGTACCAGACAAATACAAATAAAATATTTTCACGACAAAAACATTAGATTCTTAAAGATATGACAATTATCATCTACTAATGAGAGAGAGATTCAAGATGGCATATACAAAGGTGTATTACCTGCTCAAAATTTTTCTTCTTGCCTAGGTCATACTTCCATTGAACTGCTCTTCTCTTCTCGTGAACCTGAAAATGTAATGGTGAAATGGGAACCTTTGCTAGTAAAAAGGAAAGACTGGCATCTGCAGAGCTTGATAAGGCAGTCAGGTCTCTCAGTAATTAATGACTCAATTAGTGTAATGGTTACTTAAATTTGAGGCCACAAAGGTTCGAATTGCACATTTGAAAAAGTGTATTAGAAGAATGATTTTTATCTTATTCGTGACCAATAATCCAGCAATTCTAGTTCCACCAGGTGATGTGACATATATCTTGCACTTGTGGGAAAAGACCAATACACAGTGCACGATGGGGAAAATAAGTGAGATTAAGGCGACAGTAACCAGCTGGAGGAAAGGAAATTGATAATCCAATCTGAAGCAAACTTAAAGAGAAATATAAAGCAAGTGCAGACTCAAGTTCATTACCTCAATTGATGTTGTGTTGCTCAACAGGAGAGTTGCATGCATAACTACGAAACAAAGAAGACTGAGTGCGAAGGCTAAATTAAGAACTGCATCAAGGTACAAACACATAAAAATATTGGAAAATCAAAGGGTAAGTTCAATTTTATATAAACGTAAACTACAAACCAGTTGAACTTCTTACCAAAAGCTAAAAAAATGATCACAAGATTGGCAGGAGAACTGGAGTGACTCTTAGCTTGATCAAAAAATTTGATAAAACTAGGCAGCAAAACAAGCGTATCCATTGTTGTCTCCAAGAATGTGTAAAGCTTGGGGGTGAAACAGGGGGAAGTAGGTTAGAAGAGAGATTTCACATAGCTATAAATAAATGATAAATATATACACATATATACATATAATTTTCGACATGCTTTCTCATCCATCCAAAAGTCAAGTCTTATATTATAGATACAAAACAAATATGTTGAACTTTATATAATAGGACAAAATGATTTTGAACTTCGGTTACTGTGAACTTCTTGAAACAAAATCACAAATTGGAGACAAAGTAATTTCACCAGCAACACCATGCCATATCCTGTGCTTGTTCCAACACCACTGCGCCCCTATCATGCTAAATTCAGTAGAATGAATGGAAGCCAGAAACTATACTTCCAAATTTCCGTGGATTTTCCATCCTACAGAAAAGGAAAGAAAAATTCCTACAACATTTCTCACGTACTAAGGCAGAAAACTCGCTGGCAGCCAGGAGGTGGGTTGAGATTTTACCAAGAAAAGAAGAAAGAACTTGTAGTTGCACGCTCCAACACAATTCACTACCCAAATACAATGATGATCCATCTTAAGAACACATCTTTGACCTACAGATCATTATGGAAAGATTTAAATAATCCTTAATAATTTCAAATAAGAAGATGTTAATAACTGTAAAAATAATATTAAGAGTGGAATGACATTCAGAAACAAAGCGAGATTAATGAATAGGAAAGAGTAGTACAAATCAGAAGACCGATAACTCATTAGGAACAAAATCATTGCCATGGGATTGTGTGAAAAAATAAAGAGAAGCAGGAATGGTATTGAAGCTAAGTAGCTTACAAACGGAGCAATGATGACAGCGTGGTGGCTTTCCATTTTGGCATTGACGACAATAGGCTGTATGTCTTCTCCCCGCACCATCTAAAGTTGAATAAGTGGAAGCCTCGGTTGGATCATGTTCCGGCAATGACGAACTACCAGCCTCCATATTCTCTGCTTCACTAGTCAATATCCAATTTTCTGGTACCGGACCGGGATCTTCAAGGAGCACCATAAAGTAGCTCCATGACAAGAGTAAAAGCTGCAAAACAAGATGGCAGTCTTCACATAATTTGTCTCGGTGTCAAAGTTCGCTAGTTCATAACTCGTTACTTCCCCCCCCCAGATCAGAATAAGCGCCATTGTATGCATCTAACTAAAAAATGCATTTCTCCGATCCCATTTGTAGAGGCATCTACCGCGGAGTATCATAATTGATGCTAGAACCGCATATCTAATTGATGCACGACTAAATTTAACAAGCGTGTAGAGTTCAATTCTTAGGTGGCTAGGAACAATTACTCCAAATGAAATCCGAAATTCAGTTCAACAACCAAAAACATCAAAATGTAAAGAATCAGTACCAGAACATGAAATAAAATGATGATGGAGAACGCTAGGAAAGAATTGAGGCCTCCCATGAGTAATTTGGGGCCCCAAGTGAGCACTACAACAGCATAGTAGGACACTGCTACGATGGCGAAAACCAAGACAACCATGAAGTAGCCGAGGAACTTGAGGCCCGTACACAGCTTGAAGGGGTTGAGAACTTCCATTCTTTGATTGAGTTGCCGACCAAGCCGGAAAATCGGGGTAATCGGAGCAGATCTTCTGCTTCTTGGCGCGAAAAGTCGCTTCCAGATATCGGACGCCAGGTTTAACTTCGTCGCTTGATCAGCATACAACTTTCTTCGAAGGAATTAGAGAAGAAATCGAGTAGCGACGAGATTTGCAGAGTCCCTGCCCGCGGCAAGTAATTGAAGCCATCCCTCAACACGAACTTGAAGAAGCTAACGAAGTTCAAATTGGGGAAATTAGCTAAATCATTTTGCATAACACTTTGACTTGATTTTTCTTCGTTTTGTAAAATTAAAGTTAGGTTAAATTAGTCAAATTTTTAAATACTACAAATGTGGTGCACGGAGATTTGAATGTCAAATACTAAACTATGCTTACTTAAAATTACGTCGAAGTTTGAGATATACATCAATTGTCGAGCTATACTCGTTTTGACACTTAAAGTCTATTATCGACCTCTCTATATGAAAGCGTGCAAACATGCCTTCTCCCATAGGCTCAGAAAGAAGGCAACTAATCAAAGTGAGCGTGAGCTACCACTCATGCAGCGGCAAAGACCCGCAACTCTCGAAGAGGAAGAGGCCACCAACTGCCCGAATCACTGTAGCAAACCCTCCCTTTACTCAATGAATAGCGCTTTTATCCTCTTTCAAGAGAAAAAAGAAGAAATGAGGGAGAAACTAGTGATGATTGTCATGAATGCAGCCTTCGAGAACGTGTAAAGTTATGTCGGTTAGTGGTGTAATAATAATGACAAAATTATATTTCTCAAAAAAAAAATAATGACAAAATTATATGTCATTTAGATCCATTATAATTTGACACTGTATTTGAATTAAATTACAAGATATTAAAAATTCAATCGAGGGAAATCGAGTCAAAACTCATTTGAAACCCATAAAAAATTATATAAATAGAAGGATCAAGAGCCAACATGAGTTTAATTCAGTAGTAATTGACACCTGTGTCTTTGACCGAAAGGTTAAAAGTCTGAATACTTTTTATCTTCGATGTATTAAAAAGAAATTTTAAAAAGAAAAAAAAAACCACCAAGAACATCCAATAAATTTAAGAACAAAAAGAAGGGGAAGGGAAATTGGGTCAGGCCCAAGTGAAGGTTTGAACAGTGCGACCATATCAAATGTCGAGTTTGGTGAAACAAGAAACTCCAAATGGAAAACAAATCTTAAAAAAAAAAAAAAAAATCTGTTAAATTTATTATTTAATCTTCTTGTCCTGTCCTGACTTTTTCCCCATTTGTTTTTGTGGGATTTTTCTTCCTTCCTTCCTTTCTTTGTCTTTAAACCTCAGCGAGCGACATACCAGAGATTTTCCCTCAAATCCGCTCTCACAGAACTTCTATTTCTGCGATTGACAGGTTCTTTCTCCCTCTGCCTCTTCTGGGTATCCATTTTTTCCCCTTCTTTCCTCACCCCCTGTTGACTTGGGAAATTTCTTTTCCGAGTGTTAGGGCTAGGGTTTATATCCAGGAAAGCTGAAGATGCAGCAACCACCGCAAATGATGCCCATGATGCCTTCATTTCCCCCCACGAATATCACCACCGAGCAGATTCAAAAGGCATGCTCTTCTCTCTCTTCTTTACTTCTTTCTTAAACGTCTATTTTACCCACTTATGGCAGTGACTTCACCCATTCGGGTGGTGGGTTTGATTTGATGGAGCTTTGTTATTGCCCGTGGATGTGGTCTACTGCAAAAGTGCCTTTGTTTTTGATAAGTTAATAGTTTCGATATGAATGGGTCCTTTGATGACTAGATATTTGCTGATGGAAGGAACCAAGTTAAGTAGGCACCTTGATTGGGGGTGGGGTTATTATTTTAGCCATGGATATAGTAGCTCGAGATCACCATGTAATTATTTTGTACCCCTTTTCATAGGCTACCTGAATCGCATGGTTTATCCCTGCTTTCACTAGTTTTACCAGTGAATTTTTTCGTTAGAGGAAAACAGGGAGGAAGCATATGTGGGTTCACTTATAATGCTTTTCTATAAAGCTTCTATCACTATCCTTCTCTTGTTAGAAAGGACAAGAGGTTATTGTTCTTGCTAACTTGAAATGGCATATTATGAATTCATGTCTTTAATTAAGAATTGAGAACGACAGGGTAATTTTCTGTTGGACATATGGGTCGGGGATTGAGTTTTGTCACAGTGCTAGTCTGCTAGACTGCTAGTTGAGAATTTAATATTGGAGGTCGAAGTTGCAGTGGCCGATTATAATTTTGGAGATTTTTCTCGTCTTTTATAATTTTATTAGTGGATTCAGAGCTTTTCTTCACATTTTCTTACTGTATAAGGTCTGAACACTGGTTTTTCTTTCTTTTCATCGTTGGATATTTTAAAGTTAGGGTGTTAATCGAAATAAAATAATATGAATTTAGTTAAGTGATCCATGTCAGATCCTTATTAAGATGCTTGAGTTTGAGTTACAGTTATCAACAATGAATACTTTCTACTGCATGCAGTATCTTGATGAGAACAAAAAGTTGATATTGGCTATACTGGACAACCAAAATCTGGGGAAACTAGCTGAATGTGCTCAGTAAGTTACCCCCCCTTGGTGAACATTACTGTGTATGGTGTTTGTTATGGACTCTTTGAAGTTGTTGCATTTCTTTTATGTAATTGCCGGTGGTCCTAGAAACTTGACACACGATAGTATGGTATCTTTTTAGTGAGATCCAGTACAGTTCTGAGAGGTTCATGTCACGTAAAAGCAATGATTTACCATGGATGTTATGTGAAAGTAAGGATGTTGTAGCTTGGAGTTCAGGAGCTGGAAGCATCTATGGGTGCAAACTCTCCTTTTGGGCGAGGGTACTACCCTCGGCCACTAGGCTGTTGTGCTTGCCTTTTTGTTAACATACCCTGATGTTTCTTACCAAAGAAAAAAAAAAAAATCATTATAGATCTTGCTTCTAATGCCTGAATTTCGTAGTTAGGGGTCTAGATCGAGTATGCATTTCTTATCTAGAATGGGATCAACTAGATACTCAGAATTTATACCGAGGTAGTATTTTGTGCATATATATATATATATTATTTCGTTTTTGAGCATCCTTTTTCGTGCAGCAGTCATGTGCTTGTGTGTTACATGGACTGTTGAAGTGTTGGGTTTTTAAAATCCATTTTTCATACATGGCTCTCAATTTTCCCAATTATAGTATGCATTTTGCTCGAGTTCAATTCCCTCGGTACTTGTAGTGTGCATAAGCTTGCACTCGAGTTAATACTATACTTGTGATTAGGTATCAAGCTCAACTTCAGAAGAATTTGATGTATTTAGCTGCAATTGCTGATGCCCAGCCGCAGGCACCAGCTATGCCTCCACAGGTTGGTAATTAAGTTGGCCTCTGTTTTCACTAATTTGATGGTGTTTTATACATCTTACTCACCTGTGTTATAATGGTCAGATGGCCCCACTTCCTGCTATGCAGCAAGGGGGTTTTTATATGCAGCACCCTCAGGCAGCTATCATGGCACAGCAATCGGGACTTTTCCCTCCGAAAGTCCCGTTGCAGTTCGGCAACCCCCATCAGTTACAGGATCCCCAGCAGCAGTTACACCAGCAACACCAGCAAGCAATGCAAGGCCAAATGGGACTAAGATCCATTGGGGGGGCCAACAATGGCATGCAACACCCACATTATACTGAGGGTGCCCTTGGGGGTGCTGGTGCTGGAGGCCCTGCTAGAAGTACAGGGCAAACCGATGCCCGTGGAAGTGGCAAGCAGGACTCTGCTGATGTGGGAGGTGCTGATGGTCAGGGGAGCTCAGGTGCTGGGCGTGGTGGCGGTGGTGGTGATGGAGATGAGACGAAGTAACAGAGCCTTACCGCTGTTTCCACATGCACGTGTGGCTGTTAATAGTAGGTGCGTCGTACGGTAGAACTTCCATGCTCTGGTGATATTAATAGATTGAGCAAAGAACCCGAAGTTGTCAATTGTTTTAGTTTATCTAGGTAAGTTGTGCTGTAAGAGTCATGATATGCAGTTAATTCCACACTTGGCAATAGATGGCAGACGTAGTTCGAAGAGGTAATGGTGGGCCAGTCGAGGCAGGTTCTCCCATTTCTCTCTCATTTTGTTAACAACCTGCGAAAAAATCTGTAGGGTTGGTTAGAATATGATTCTACTGAGGTTTTCTAGCAGTCGGTTCTTTAACTGACCCCAAACTTTTGAATGCAAAGGAAAGTTGTCCGACAATGTTGTTCTTCCATAAGGTATGGTTATTTCTTTATTTCTATTTTCTTCAGTGTTGAATCTTATCTAGACCAGTTGCTTATACTTATCTGAAAATGCAGCCATACCAAATTAAAACAATGATCTTAAAAATAGACAGGTAAATTTGAAGCGAAATTTAATCTCAATAGCTGTATGAGCATGCTGTTACTTGATACTGTAATCTGATTTCAGCATTTTTCTGAAGTGCGCCAATGATGACATGATGACCAAAATTATGACTCTGAACACTGGAAGTCCCTGTTATTATATGTGCAACTTGGAACATTTAATGGTTCAATTAATAAAAGAAATGGATACTCTTTCATTACCTCGGGAATCAATCTCAGTGATCTTAATTTCATAAGGGAAGAAAGACGACTCCATAAATGCAGTTTCCAGTTTTCTTCTTACTCTAGAGATCTAAAGCACTCGGTTGTTCAGGAACATTTGAGATTTATCCAATTCCAACCAGTTAATAATCACACACTCGCATCTGTTTTACCAGAACTGTTTACACAAACCCAAGCAGAAAGTCTAAGGAATAGGTGGACAGGACACAACTTCCTTCCTTAGCAGTCGGCAGATGTTCTATGCAAGGTTTCCCCCTTGTTTCCTAATACTTACAAGTTACAACTCCAAAACTTCTATTCTTTTTAGTTGGCTTACTCAGCTGAAATACAGGGTGCCTGCATAGCTTCCTCACCCCTTTTCTCAAACTTAGCCAGTCACTTGTTTCATATCCTTCTCTACATCCACTTTGTAACGTCTCGATTCCGTATCTGATTGGAGTACTTCTTCCAGAAGCTGAATGGTATTGCTCTTCTTCTTCATCTTTCTCTTCAAAGCTTTCAAAGTTTTGTCCGGAGTTGTGGTCAGTTGCATCCAAACTGGTGCATCTCATGTCGTTGCTTGCAGATTCTGTTCCAGTGATAGCATTCGAATGTAGCTTTGTGGGTTCACCACTGGTTGAATTTGAAGATGTGGTATTGTTCTTATGGCTGGGAGGATCCACGCAAGAGGACTGCTGCCTAGCCTCTGATTCTTCCCTTTCTTGAAGGATCTTAAGAATAAGGGTCTTAAGCAAGTTCATTACTTGTACAGCATGAATTAGTGCAGTCAAAGGATCAGCCATCTGCACCAAATTAGGAGAACTGCCTTTAGTTCATAACAGTGCCTGGATTTAGTGATATTGCTAATCTAATAGAAAGAAATCATCATGTATTTGAAGGATAGATTTCTTGCAGTCATTAAAATAACAATGGTGATTACACCCACCTGAGTCATGTTTGGTGCGAAAACCATTGCAATGTTACGTGCATTCATCTTGTTGTACGTCTCATGTTGCACGACATCCGCCATCAAATTGATAGCCCAGTCAAGGATAGCAGCTTCCATGGGAGGGAGTAACTTGACCAGTTGAGTGCAGTCTTCCTCTGTGTTGCAATGCATCACTTGTTCTGGGGATAGCGTGTCGAGCACTCCTGTAGGAAGTTCTCTAAGCCATGCCTGTAGAAGAGATGAAAGCCAGCTCTCATAAAAAGATCATATAAAAAATGATAAAACCAAGAAGCCAAGAGTATCGAATATTGATTATCTTTGCAGATCCAACTTTTTGACAGTAAACCTTAGAGAACAATCTTCTAAAAGCTAAACAGCTCGAACAAAAACATGGAAGTTCTGATGACTGCGTCTGAACGGTTTTTCCATTTCATGATTGAAACAAGAAAGTTGATTATATCAGTTGGTTAATTTTGTATGAGATTACCTTTATCAAGCCTGCTAAACAGTGAACATCAATGCCTTGTGGCACTACGCCTCGGTTTAGTTGGTTTCGGACAAACTCTTCTTGACTATTTTCAGCATTTATTCGAAATATTCCTTCTGCCTTCAATAGTAACAAGAAAGAATTATAATTAAACTTTTGAATAGTGAAGTTAGCAAGAGGAATGTACATGTCCCAGCAATCTAGATTAGAGTAAAAAGTACTGTATACATACTTTTAGACCTCCCTCTGAGTACAACCGCTTTTGCATCATAAGAAGAATTGTTGGGACACTATTTCCTCTGTCATCAAAAGAACACTGCATTGACTTGGCAGAAACTCCGAAAACGCTAGCACTGGACAACAACAAAGCGATTGAGCGACATAGACAGTTAGTTAGCATAGAGGGGAAGCAAAACGGTTCAAACTGCATTAGAAATGTCAAAAGTTCAAACAGGTTTGCCTACTCAATGACCAACCTCAGGAAGTGTTTCAAATCATATGATAATATTTGCATCAAGTTGTATTAACATGATAATATTGAACGCATAAATTCAGGAAAATGAACGAAGAATGCCAGCAAACGAACTAAGTTGGATTCTTAGTCGAATGGAAAATACTCATCGACATGTAAACCTATTAAGTTCAACACAATCTTATGCAAAATGACTGACAACGACATCCAACAATAAGCATGTCTAGTGACAGCCATCCTTCATAAATTGCTCTCGCTCTCGCTCTCACACAAAACTCCTTATCAATACTCCTTATCAATGATGGAGGAGGAATTATAACATAACCATATCTCTCTACCAGTCTTCTGTTTCCAGTCCTGCACTGCTGAAAACATTGCCTTTAAGGTCTCATAATCCAAAGAATTTTAACATTTCTCCCCTCTTCTGTAACATGAAGCTCAGAAAGCCAAGGATTCTCTGGATGTTGTGTATGATAAAACTTTAGAGAGAGAAATACAACAAAGGGACATTTTCTTGTCCTGGTTTTTGTGCTGAAACTTGAAAAGATTTTGTAAAGCAGATTCTTTCGTTGGGCGAAAGGCACTCTAAAGTAACCGTCCTTGGAATGCCTTCCAAACATCTACCTGCCATGGCACCTCAAAAGCTGCAACTTCACATCTTGATCTAGCTTTGAGATCACACGAATTCCAAGAAACCCAAGAGAGAAAGGGAGAGAGATGACAGATGGAAGAAGTGAAAAGCTACAAAACGAAACCAAAACAGAAGTAAAACTCCATCTCCCTAATGATTTCACCAGAAAGAAAAAAGAATCACCAAGGCACCAAACTGCAAACTGGTTCGTTTTTTGCCTTCAATTTGGCCAATTCAAGCAGCCAAAAGAATGACTTAAAGTTTTAATCCAACTACCATCCAATACCCAGAAACAGTAACCAAAAATTCATCGCAGAGAAGAAACTAATTCCACAAAATTCACTCGCATTCTCAGAAATCAAAAGTTGGGTTCTATCACTCACCTAGCGCTGGGAACTCTGGTGGGCAGCTCAGGCTCGAACTCAGTAGGCAAACCCAGAAACCCATTGAACCTATCAAACGTAACATGAGAAACGTGCCTCACATTCACCGGCGAGCTAATATCCATCGAACAAACATCATCCGTCTCCACACTGCAAGTAAT
This sequence comes from Momordica charantia, assembly GCF_013281855.1. Lineage (NCBI taxonomy): Eukaryota > Viridiplantae > Streptophyta > Magnoliopsida > Cucurbitales > Cucurbitaceae > Momordica > Momordica charantia. The sequence continues at coordinate 3,415,360 of NW_028275163.1, read as the reverse complement.
CAGCGATTTCCTCAATGCCGTGACCAGAATGTCTAGAATCGGAAACTGATTCCCATTATTACCATGCCTAGTAGCTTCCTCCCGCTTCTCGTCTTCATTATCAGAGACCGAATTTCTCAGAATCACGCCATACCCATTTTCATTTACCCCAACCCCATCATAATAATCGTCCTCTTCTTCCTCCTCATCCTCTTCTCCTTCGTCCTCATCGTCACTGTCGTAATACGAGCTCGGCGGCGGCGGCGGCGGCTTGAATTCCGCGATTCTGACGTGGCCGCACGATTTGGATCGAAATAGGCGAGTCATTCCTCTTCTTGCTTGAAAACAAGTGATGGGTAAAGATGCAAAAACAGAGTGCGGTGTGGTGGGGTGAGTGAGAGGAGGAGGAAGAAGATGACGGATGGATGGATGAATGAATGAATGAATGGGGAAAAGATTTAATGGGGGGATTGGGAGAGAAAAGGGAAGGGGATAAAGACAGTTGGTTTGCAAAATTTGTTGGGTTTTCATATATTTTTGTTGGTGCCAATTTGGTTGTTGTGATGTGCATAAGAGTGTGATTATGTTTTGGAAGCTTTATGGCTGTTTTTCTATACGTTACAGAGTGGAAGATGGAAGATGGGTCAGTGATGAATTCAATCAGTATTTGGAATTGGGACCCCTTCTTTGAATCATTGCATTACATGTCCCTTTTTCTCTTTTTTCTTTTTTTCTCTTTGGTTTTGATTTTTGCTGCCATGGATTTTCAAGCACAAGTCTGTTGTCTGTCTCATCAATGGCTTTCTACAGTATCTAAGAAGATTACCATTTTTGTATCACCACCCTCAAACACTTTTACCATACTTCTTTTGGTACTACTTTCTCTTCTCTCTCTCTTTTTTGTTTCTTTCTCCTAATTCTAAGAAAATGGGAGCTTTTAACTTAATCATGATGATTCTAGAGTCTCAACTAATTTCAATTCTCTTATGTGGCCATAAAAATAGTGGGAAATTAAAGCAAATGACGAAGTCAATACTCTTCTTTGTTGGTTGAGTTGCTATGTTTTGAAGATATTTGTTGAATCTAAGAATAGATGTTTTGATCATTTTGATTAAGGTTGGCTCTTTTTTAGCTATTTGATTGGGTGATTGCATTTGGGTTTTATCTATATTTCATTACTTAGAACAACTTTCGGAAAATTATTGGACAATTTTCTGTTCGAACCTAAAGGGAATTATGATGAATACGGCACATAGATAAACCCATTGTCTTGAAAGCAATTTCGGCACGACTACAATGTTAAGTCGTTTGTTTGTCGGTTGCTTCTCAAGGTTAATACATTTTTTAACTTTTCCGTGTAACATGCTCATACAGAAGTTTGACTTTATATAAAACAAGATCCCGAAATGTTAATTTTTTTAATGTAGTTGAAGAATTAGAACAGATCTAATTTTAAAATGAAATGAAATAAAATATTTTAACTCAATTAACTAAGACGTTACAAATGCCAAATCGAGCATAACTGCATATATCTCCAACCAAAGAGATTGTGAATTCGAATCCCTTACCTTATAAATAAATGAATTAATTATTTTACTTTGTCATTCCCAGTGGGTTGAAGCTCAAATATAAGGAGAGTATTGATTCCACTACTTAATTGCCAATTAACTATATTTACACTAATTTTTTGTATTATGTTAGAAGAAATTTTAGAATAAGAAATTAAAAAAAAAAAAGAAAAGTTGCCATCAAACAATTGAGAGAAGAGAGACCCACAAAATTGAAGACATGGAAGGGGATTTTTTCTTTAGGGAGGAGACAGCAATGCATGTTTTTGGAGATGAGGATTTGGATTTATTATGCATTGAGTGAATCTGAGTAAAAGGTTTCATTATTTTATTTTATTTTATTTTTTGTTATTATGCCATAGAGAGACTCACATGACCACATGGGTTTGTGGTCCTTTTGGACCCTTCCAAACCCTAAATCTCAAAATCTTTTTCTCTCTCCCCAAAATCAAATTCCCCATTTCAATTTAATGACTACTTCGTGTCAAATTTTGACCCCACATGCATACAAATTATTTATTAATTAACTCAACTTTCATGTTGTATTGTGGATTTTATTTAGTTGGGTTGGGATTGAATAATTGTTTGATTGATTATGGCTTGTTAACTTCATTTTGCATGCATATAGTCTTTTACCTTTTCTGGTGTGATAATCAAAATTGATTGTATTTACGTTCGACCTGCAAAATTCAAGATTCAAACTGAACATGAACATTTATACACAAAAAACAAACACTCTCATACTCATGTCACGAATTTCTAAGTCAATTTTAGATAAAATCGTTGACTTCATGGAATGATGACATATTCATAGAGATTAGGTGGGACTATCTTTTTGTTACCACAATCGTTAGTTTGTTAATTATTAAGATTATTGAATTATTTCCAATTGTACGATGAAGTTGTCGGATTCTTAGCTCGAGCTAGACAAGCTAAGAATCCTCTACCATTGTTTGAGGCTCCAAGTCATAGGCACAGAGTTTCGCATGTCGACACCATGAGGTTGGTGGTGACTCTCAGTTCTCGGTCTGATTTTACCTCTCAACAGATCGCTTAAACAGATATGCTATGGTACATAAACTCAAAAAAAAAAAAAAAGAACATGTGATATGATATTACATTTAATTGAAAGCTCACGGTTCTTTTAACTTAGAGCCAAAATTTTGTTTTTTTCCTTTTTTTTCTTACAACAGCCTTTTTGTCTTCTTTTTTCACAATGAGTTTTTATCCTTCCGAACTTAGTAGTGGCAATGAATGACCTTATCGAAGTGTAGAGTTAAATAAATAACATACTTTAATTATGAATTGCAAAAATTACCAAATTGACATCATATATACAGTCAATCAATAATTTGATTTAAGTATATGCAATCTGAATCATAATATTACATTACACCACAAAAATGATATATATAAATAGTACAATTACAAAATATAAAATTTTCCCCACTAAATTTTCATGGTCTCTATTTAGATTTACTAAATTTTATTTAATAATAAAATATTAGGATTTATTTATATAAATGGGAAGTGCCCCAGAGGAAGTTGCAATGGAGGAGTAGGGTAGAGTCGTAATTACAACACACATGACATTAAATAAAAATGGTATTGACACGTGAACCTGGCCGGAATTGTCACGGAATATCGTTACCTGTCACTCCGCCACCGCATGATGTTGATCACACGGTGGCCTTCCGGTGGTCCCCACTACCTATCCCTTTATTCAAGTGCTGTACTTTTGACTTTAGTCAATTTTAGTTTAGGTATTTTTATAAAATCACTAGCTGTGTGCTCTTTGTAAAATTTTAACATAATAGAAATCCTTTGAAATTAGTTTATGACTGCATTTCAAGAATTTTAGTGAGTGAAATGTTATATTAAAATTATGATCGAAAAAAGAGATAAAAATTTTAATGACTTGATCAAAATGATCACTTTTTAAAAATACATAGACTGAAATAGATGATTTGAAAGTATATGGACTAAAACAACCATAATTCAATTATTGAATGCATCGTTTCACTTTTTAAATATTGAAAGTTCAGATCTCCCCACGTGTTATTGTACTTAAAAAAATATATATATTAATTAAGGTATTAGTAATCTATTGGAATGAGATTTGAACTTTTGATCTTTTGGTTCAGGTTATATACCTCGATTAAGTTATGGTCAATTTGTAGATAAAATTACTTATTGCTTAAGGTATGGGTAATTTTTTTTTTCTGGTTTTAGTATAACCTTAGTAATCTTTCCTAAAGCTTTATATCACATTATCATGATATATTATAAACTAATTCAAATATAACTTAGTAGATAAATTGCTATATTTGAAATTGGAGGTTGGATCATCATTCCAATTATTTTAATTTTTAAATATATTAAAAATAATACCCTTGCACTTTAGCTCAAGTGCAAATATTACTCACAAATTATCCTTTTAATCTATAATTTTTTTCTATTAATGCTAAAAATATTAATGGAGAAATAAACTCTTTCAAATAAGGTTACTATTTTATTTATTTTTTTCTTCAATCTAGAAAAATATAATTATATTTTCTAACAGTTCTTTTTATTGAAAAAATAAATAAAGACATATGTGTGTGTGTGAAATTTAATTTGTCAAATTAAATATTCAAATTTGGATATTAAATTATGCATTTCCATAAGTCATGCTTTCATCTCTGTTTTAGAAAAAATAATTAAATAAAAACAACAAACAAAAAACTTGATTTTGTTGTTCGTAACAAAAAAAAAAATCCAATTATTACCATTTAAATTTGAGGTGGAATTATTTTTAAAAAAATTGAAAATGAATTCGAATCAACCACTAAAGTTGTTGCATTAACCATTTTTTTAATGCAACATGAAGTGGGGGATCGAGCTCACAATCTCGAGCATACGTTCTTAATAATGCCTTAATCAATTGAATTATGTTCATATCAACATTAAAATATAATGAACATTCATCGATTTATTATTTTAAGATAAGGGCAACATAAATTTATTATATATCTTTTTTTTTTTTCTCTCGTTTGGTGAGACTATCAGAAGTCTATTTAATGTAGGATGAGAAGTTCCAATTGATAAGGGAAAGTATTTTTATATTTATGACGAAAAATAGGGAGGTGGGATTTAATTTTTAAAAAGAATGTTTGTCAAGTGAGAAAGACTACAATTATGAACTATTTATAAATCTCTATGAGATCTTGATTTATATTATTTTTTAAAATGTAAGGGTGAAACTGGTTCTTAAAAAAAAAAAAGATAAGAAACTAATTAATGTCATAATATTCGTATAATACAAAATTATTTCTCTAATTACATTGGAAGATAACCTAATAAATGACATTATATACATTATGAGCGTCTTCCTCACTACTCGCTTCTGTAGTTTGAAAACATTACTTTTAATTTTTAATTTTTAAAACGTTTATTTTGACCTCTATACTTTTCAAATAGAATATTTTGATTTCTTTAATTTTTATTTTTATCTCACATTTCTTTCTATGTAGTCATAAATCTGTATTCAAGAATTTCTATTATGTATAAAATTTGTGTTAAAATTTTGTAAAGAGTGACCAAAATTGATCACCTTTTAAAATGATATGGACTAAAATAGATATTTTGAAAGCATATGTACTTAAAATGAATAGAAGCTGAAACTATAAGAACCAAAATGAACGTTTAAATTGGTCAATGATCAAAATGAACCAAAGTCAAAAGTAAAATTACCAAAATAGTATTTAAACCTATTTAAATTTTTTTTTCTAAAAGACAAATTTAGCAAGCTATATATATATATATATATATATATATATATATATATAGTACAACAATACGAGTGGGAGATCAAACTCACAACCTGTCTTGAGATATATCAATTACTGTTGAGCTATGTTCGCATTTAGAAACTACATATTTTTTTAATGTTTGGCAATTCAAAAAACAAATTTATATAAACAATATTAATTTCTAAGATTTTGGAAAAACGTAGTTAATAATGAAATTGCACTAGAAAATATGTTACACCTGTGAGACTTTGTCCTTTGCAAGATCCAGCCAATTTTAGCTTCTTCCATAAAAATGCCTTTCTTCAATTGATACCTCAAACCTAAGATTTCAATTTAAATAATAATTAAATGATGCAAAGTTCTAGACTGAAATCCATGAGGTCGTTCTTATATTATATTTTAATTTTTGTGCACTTGTACTGGTGTGCGACAATATTATTGTCCTAGGTATATAAATTATCCTAAGATATAATTATATAAATTTTCAGGACTGGTATAATTTGTCATGATTAAGTGCCTATAAATAATTTTGAATTGGTACTATATAACAAGACATCTAAGATATATATTTTTCTTTCCATTTTTTTATTCTGTGCTTGTTGCAACCGGTCTGTTATATTGTTTATAAATAAAATAAAATAAAATCGGTGTGTTATTATTTTAATTTAGAAGAAGAAAATAATAAATTTCTTGAAATTATTGGAAGTTCTAAAATTTAAAATTCAATTCGGAAGTGATTTATGCGTTGTTCTTTTGGCAATAAATTATAAATATTTAGTTGATAACTACAAATATAGTTCTAAACAATAAAATTTTAAATTGAGATTCAATTTCCAAATTTATTATCAAAGATATACTTGAAAATACGAAAAAAAAGGAATATATATAATTATGTTTTCATTAAATCCCTTCTTCCTTCGTATCACCAATCAAATATACGCCTCAGATTTTTGAAAAAAAAAATTATCTTTTTTTTTTTGCATTTTTCTCTCCTACTCGTCAAAATTATAATGTTGGTCAACAAAAGAGATGGATGATAGACCAATAAACACCTAAATATTTTTTATAAAAATATATAAATTATCAGTTTTTACAACCAAATCTCTCCTGATCAAAGTTGTTATTATGTTAATGAAAACCTAATTAACCACCAACTAGGATTTGGTCAAGAACCATTACTTTTCTTCGTTATTAGGTTAGAAAAAAAAGACAAATAATCTATTGTGATAGTTTAACCAACGAAATATAGTTAATGTTTCTATTTAAGATTTTCAAGTCTTCATATAATATCTTGCAATAGTTGTAGAGTGGAACCATTTAAATTTTTAGGTAGAATTTACTTAATTTCGAAGAAAAATAATTCATTTTACCCCTAACCTTAAAAATGAGATGAAATAAATTAATCAAGAAAATAGGTAGAACCTCCCACTTAAATTACTTGTGTGTTATTAATTATATTAATATATTCAATACAATAAATATCAAAAGAATTTGAAATTCGTCTAAGTACGTGAACTTCACGTTATAATATAGTAATAATATGGTATAATATATAGTCAAAATGATAAAAATATATGTTAATATCTCTGACTTAGATTCTCAAGATGTTTCTAAATTGTATATAGTTCCCAACTTGCTTATAATAGTACCCTTTAATATAAAGTTGTTAGGAAATTAATTGGTTTTTTTTTTTTTTTTTGTTCTTACACATAGATATTAGTCAAATTGCTTGGTTTGAAAGCATGCATGATAGGTAAAAGTTGAAATACATGCCATGCCGTGCCATGCACAAGAAACAAAGAATTTTTGTTTAGAAAAAGAAAGGTTTCGATGATTCACCTTTAATTTTATCAGCTTTTCTTTTTGGGTTTTCCCTTTTGAGTTTCCTTTCAAGCTACTTCAAGAACATTGAATTTTCTAGAGAGAGATGGTGGAGTGGTTAGATCAAAGAGATGGTGGAATGGTTAGATCATTTTATGTAATGGCTTAACTAAACCACACAACAACTAGAAAATCAATGTATATGTTATGCATTCATCTCGGTTATTATGTTAGGGACAATGGATCTTCGATACCTATATTTTTACAATAATATTATTGAGTTTCAACTCTATTTTAGAATGTCTCATATTGATGTAGAACTAGATAAAATTAAGGTTTAAATACTATTTTTTAATCTCGTACTTTTGACTTTAGTTTATTTTAATTTATGTACTTTCGAAACATTCATTTTGATCCATGTATTTTCATCTTTTATTCATTTAAATTTCTATAATTTTAAAATGTTCGTTTTGGTCCCCTGTACTTTTGAAAGTTACTATTTTGGTCATTCGTTTTAATTTTTATCTCATTTCTTTTCATCAAAATTTTAACATGACATGTCACGTACTAAATTTCTTAAAATATAGCCATAAATTTGTATTAAAGGGTTTCCATTATTATGTATAAAATTTACGTTAAAATTTTGTAAATATAGATCAAAATTGTCATTTTTTAAAAGCATATAACATGAACCATGTTTTAAAAGCGCAAAGAATAAATGAACAAAAATTAAAATACATACATCAAAATAGATATTTTAAAAATATAAAAACTAAAATAAACCAAAGTCGAGAGTACATGGATCAAAATATTATTTTAACATATATTTAAAATCTGCTCCGCCTCCTCCAACACATCTAAGAATGTAGGCATTTCCAAAATTTCTTCTAAAATTAAAGTACACCTGTAGAAATTTTTATCTAAAAATTAGATATAAGAATCTCGTTTGAAAAGATAATTAGAACTCTAATTTTCTTTTTTCTTTTTGAATATTGTGCTTAATTAGGACCCTCTTTTTTCTTTGGCGTTTCTTAAAAGTAAAGAAAAAATAAACAAAGGACCATGATTGTGGGCTGGGCTTCAAGTCCAATGGGCCGAAAGTTCGTCAAATTGATGATGTTAAAGCCCAACTTCGTTTTCATCCTCTATATATTCCTTTTTTTTGGACAAATAAATATACGACTATCGTTGATTTACCTTTTTCTCCCTCTCTCCTCTAATTCCTAAAACTCAATATGAAATTCGTGAGAACTAGTACATAGTTTGAGAAGTGAATTCTAGAGATCAACAAATTCATAGTTTGAGATAAACAAACCTACAAACACGAGAGAAACGATTGGGGTCGGAAAAGAGGTCGAGATCAAAAGAAATGGAAGGGCAAATAGGGAAAATCATATAGACAGTTTTTTAAATAGAAATGAATAAGTGAGAAAACTTCCACAAGGCTTGCTTGTCTTATTGAAACACAAAAAAGACAGCTGTGGTCTCCATTGTCCCATTCTTTAATTACTGCACCCTTCAAATCCAACCATATTCAAACAACTATCCACCCATGCCTCCACTGAAATTTTCATTTTTATTTTAATATTATTTGCCGATATTTTTATAAATCAAATGATTTAACATCGACGTGAAAATTGAGTTGAACTTTGTCATACATCGAAAAAATGCTGATAAGATACGTAAAACGTCAACTAAAAAAATTGTCTATAATTTCTTTAGATGATATATATAATCTTCTAGACTTTCTCTAGTGATAATTTTATTTTTAGTTTGCTTATTTTTTTTTTATTTTATATAACAGTTCGTGAAACATCTTCAGAATCGAGTTAATTTTCAAATTTTATTTTTAGATTTTAAAATTTGTTTTTCTTAAGGAGTGAAAACTAGTCCAACAGAAAGGGGTAGCAAACAAGAATAATTTTATAAAATAAATAATAAAATTGTGGCTTAAAAAATTTGGACGAGATTTCTAAAGGTGCTTTTATTAAAATTGAATTCAAAGAATCTATTTTGAATTGAATACATATGAATAATTATTGGAACGGTTGATTATAGGGTAGCCAAGTAGCTAGACAATCACAAATAGAAAATATTGGTTGAACTGAATTGACATATTTAGAAAAATTTATAGTACTACAACAGTCTCGTCTAATAATATATGGAGTCTAAGAAATCAAATAATATATTACACGTACTCTAATTGTACTAGAAATTTTCTCAAAGTCTTCATTATCATTCAATTGCGTAGAATGACTATTAACATTAAATGTCTATTTATTCTTCATAGTCAAATGGAAAACGATAGAAATCAATCTCCCATCAAAATCTAACCCATTGGATCTTCAATCAACTACATATGTAATATCTTTTTTAGTTTACGCTTTCTTTTAATTATATATATGAATATTCAATTTCCCAAAAAAAATAACCATAAATTACATGTATGTAAACATCGTAGTACACCTTTTTATCTTTATCTTTTTTTTTTGTAATTACTTTTGCTCTCCGTTATAAACACAAGTGAAAAGAAATTGAAATGACAAAAGCAATATGTACATAGAGTCTAGAGCATAAGATCACTTTTTGCAATTTATGTTTGAATAAGGAATATTAACTTTTATTAGCACAAAAAAAGTTTATTCGTCCAGAATATTGTACAATAACACAGTGCATGGTAAGCTTTTGCAATTCTTATTTAGAAAAATAGACAATTTGATATTTATATATATAATAATTTTTTGTGAAAATAAATGTCAATGTCTGTTAGAAAAGCTAATTTTACACGGCTCACTCTCCAGTCTCCCCACATCATTAAAGACTAAAGTTCCCCGGAAAATTCTTCAATTTTCTTTTCACACGAGGCTCACGGCTATTGGGTACAGAATTTTGGAATTATTTTTCACTATAATCGTGATTAGCTATCAAAAAATAAAATTGATGGAAAATTAAAATTTTGTTGTTCATGGGTGTGAAGAAATTAGGGGAAGGGAAGGCAAAATTAGAAAAAGTATATTTATGGAAGTATTTATTTGGATTGGGATTACAGACTCCAATTGCAGAGAAATTTACAGAGAAAAAAAAAAGTGGGAATAAAATTTTCATTTTTTTTTTGTCAGAATGAAACCCGGAAGCATCCGACGTGGTGGTGGTGGTGCCGGCGGAAGGAATTTTCGCGGTCGATCATGCACTGCACGTGCCGGAACTGCTCCACGTGGCAAGGGATGGTGATTGTCCCCTTCTGGTCGAATCCGTACTCCTCCTCCGCCTCTTTGAGCAGCTGCATGAACCGCGGGTGATTGAAATACATCACCGGCACCACAAATCTCTGCTGTTCTTCCCCCTGGTGGCCCACTTTCACGGCCAAGCACCCTTTCGGGACGGCGGCGGTGGCGGAGCCTTGCCTTTTGCCGTGGCCGCCGCCGCCGCCGCCGCTCCTCGTGCTTCTATCTCCGCCGCCCATCTGGACCAGAATATCCAAATTAGGAAGAAATTAAATTAAAATGGTGAGAAAAAGGGGGATTTTGAAATTAGGGTTTTTTTTTTGCGGGGATGGGAAATTCAATTAGAAGGAAAAGGCCATGGATCTGAGGGTGAAATGGGGGGAATTGGAAGTGATGGAGAAGAGAGTAGTGTGGGGCTGAGGGAGGAAGTTGGAAAAAAATTGTTGGAATTGGCCATGGCTGAGGCTGAATTTGAAACACTCATAATTACACAGAGGGACGAATTAGGGTTTGGTTATATAGAAATTCGCAATTCAATTAAAAACCATACAAAGTGGAACTTTTACTTTGGAAGTGGGTTCCCATAAAATAAAATAAATATAAAAGCATCCACTTCTTTCTTGACTGTATTAAATTTTTTGTTTTCAACCCCTTCAATTATAATTTAATTAAATTTTTATTTTTTTTTTCTCCGCTAGTAAGATACTCAAGGAAGTTCGAATCACTGCTTTTGCATTCAGAAGAAAAAATATTAATCTTTTGTTATTAGAAAAAGCTATGTGATTTTTTTTGTCCGATATTAAATGCTTAATATATAAATTCTATTATTTTTCCTAATTTTTAATTTCGACTTGTTTCTTTTTCAGTTTCTTAGTTTCTTTGTGGGTGTAGAATAATACTGTACGATTAATTATACGCGAATGTTAATTATTAATTTCTAAATAATATAATTTAAACTTTAGATATTAAACTTTAAAAATGAAAACTATATTTTAACCTTTAGGGAGAAATTTAGTTCAAATGTTGGATTTACTATATAGTGTGTGTGTTTATATATAATAACTTTTAGAAAATAAATTATTTGATTATGTTATATATGTATATAATTTTTGTGAAACATTCTCAAAAGTATGCATAAAGCTTAAAAACAAAGGGATTCTTAGAGTAGTTTTCTTTTTCAAAATTATTTTAAGAGATGTGATAGAATGATTTGTAGGAGCTGATAATATTATTGTATACTATCTATAAACTCATAATTATTGGAAAACAAATTATTTGTCAAAATACTCGACAGATTAAATAATAATGACAAAATAAAATTTTTAAGATCGTTCTAACATTAAAAAAATTAATACTATTTTGTTGATTTATGACTTTAGTTTATTTAAATTTTAGTCATTTTCAAAATGTCACATTGTACTTTTAAAAATGAACCGTTTTAGTTTTTTTTTTTACAAATTATTTACCTAAGAAAATAATTTTAATACAAACTTATGTCTAATTTTGATGGAAAAAATAAGATAAAGGTAATAGAAATACGAAAACAATTCCTTTTTAAAACTACAAAGACTAAAACCGACGGTTTGAACGAGAGGACAAAAACTAAAATAAATAGAAGTATAGAATCTAAAATAAATATTTTAAAAATATAAAAGTAAAAGGAAAAACTAAAACTAAAATAATATTTAAAAAAAACTATTTATTCTCAACAAAGCTAAATTAAAAGAAGTCTCCAGACAAAATTAAAGAAAATTCCGAGTGTATAAAGAGAGATTTATAAAGAAGGGAAAAAAATTATATGGTGCGTGCAGGGTGCAGGTGCAGCTGTTCCTTCACTTAGTTCTTAAATGCAATCTTAAATATCTAATACGGTGGCGTATAACGGAATTAATGAAGAGAAGGCACGTGTCCGGGAAGCGCGCGTGTGGAAGAAGGGAAGACACGTAGATTAGTGTGGGCCCCAGAGAAGTGAAGGAGCCGACATGACAATGAGGTGTCGTTTAATGTAGGGCAGAGGGCAAAACGACAGTCGACAGTTTAATACCGACAAATGAGGCTCCTCAACATACAACATCAACATGTCTTCCCGTAACAGTCAACTCTTGGTCCCCATGTTTCTCAAAATTTCTTTCTAATTAATTACCTTTTATTTTCCCACAACAACTAAATAATGAGAAAAAGTTCATTCTCGTACCAACTGGTACTGAGATGTTATTTGAACTAGTAAATGTATCGATTAAAACCCTATGATCATTATATCAAAGAGACGTGGTGCTAAATTTCACGTCCATCTCTAATCAATTAAACCAACTTTTTGGATATTTGAAGAATACTCATCGCTGTGTTAAAACAACTTAAAAGTATTGTATAAAGTTGTTATTATAGTTGACGTACTGAAAAGTACAATAGAAAACAAACCATATTTAAGACAATAATAAGTAATATTTTCTAATTAGAAATTCAAGTAAAAAAGAGGAAAATGTCATCTAAGGTCTATATATCATCGATCAAAATTTCGGAACTTCGAATCTTCATTTTACATGTTGTTGAACTAAAAGAAAAGAAAATCTAGTTCTCTCCTATCATCCAAAACCTCTATCTTTTTTTTTTTGTTTTTTTATCACGACGAATAATAGAAATATACATTAATGATTAATTCAAAAGTGTATTTTGTCACGTTTTTAGCCCATCAAGAGCCACCATGTGCTTTGTACATTTTGTTGGCACATGCATGATCTCAAGATGTCATCAACCGTTTGTCATGTTAGTGAAAAATATGATCCAACGGTTAATTTAAAGAAAAACGATAACGAGACTTGAGCCAACCATTTAATTCACTAATTGAAAAGATGGAGACTAAATTAATTAGGTCAAATTATGTGGTGCTTATATTATGCGGATGGTTAGTTAATTAGGGGAGCATAGAAGTGAGAGGATCAGGATGTGTAAATTAATGGGATGCTACCACATCAAGCTTTATTGAAAGAATATTAATAAATTGCGATTAAGAATTGGGGGTGAAGCATCCTGTTGAATTTAAAATAAGAAGGATTCTTTAGGAATTGGAAGGGGATAACAAATCAAATCAAATGCGTATATTTTGTAATAAAGTCATAATTTAGGTTTTGTTCGATAATTATTTTTGTTTTATATTCTATGTTCTTGAAAATTAAGCTTACAACCCACTACTTTCATACATATATATTTTCGATTTGTCTTTGTTCTAAATTTTTTAAAAATACTTTCAAGATCTAAGCTAAGTTTTGAAATTTAAAAAATGAATTTTTTTTAAACTTTTCTAAAAATTCAGATGCATTTTAAACAAAGCTAAAAGACTTACAAAGAAATGTGAGAAAACAAGAATAAATTTTAAAAATAGAAAATAAAAAATAAAATCGTTATCAAATAAAACCCTTAATATTATAGTTGAAATTCTATTTTAAAATGGTATTAGGTGTTGTATCTATCGATACTTAATTTAAATTGGTAGTTGATATGATTAGCCATATATTTATTATTTTATATGAATTTGAAGCTATGATTACATGGTGGAGAAAAAGCATTAAAGATGCAAAGTGAGATTCTAAAAAAGAAAGGGACGGAAAGAACCACACAAAGTGGGAAGGATTGACAATTGCCTTTCCAACAAACCCAAGAGATTACTATATAATTATTTTATGGAATATATTTTAAGTATTTGATTGAATTTTCAACTTGGCTACTTTTTTCTCCATTTAATATTCAAAATTTAGATATGAGAGAGAGATATCTTTGAAATTATTTTCCTTTTTTTGAGCCAGAACTGTAATAAGTAATTAGTAATTATCCAACATGTTTCAAATTTTTTAAGATGAGAAAAAAAAAACTATATTAAATGGCCACCAAACAAAAAAGAATGATGGTGTTTGTTGAAAATCTTGCAATGAATGAATTAATTACCTCTTTTCTTCTCAAATTTTTAGTGCTCTTTGGAATTGCAGGCTATGGCGATTAGTTAGTTTTGGTAATTGCCTAATTGGGATTATTAATTACTTCAAAAAAGGGGAGGAAGGCCTTTGAGAGTGTGGAGCCCATAAACTTTACCATTTGGGCTAATAATGGGCCAAGTGTTGGGCTGGACGCTAGCCCGAACATACCACTTCAACCAGGATGAATGGACCAGCTCAAGGCCCATTCTTTTTTTTTTTTTTTGACACTATTTTTTTTCTAAGTAGTATACTTTTCATAAACTTTTTTTTCACTAACTTCTTTTCACACCGCACAACTTTTCTTACCTAATATCTCATTAAACACTTTTACTTTATACTTACTTCCTTTGACTAATTCTCTTCGTATATAAATTTTTTACTAATTTTTCTTTTATTGCTCACTCTTTGTGGTTTATCATCAGAGGAAACTTCTAAGTTTTGATAACTTCTATCCTCATTGTACTAAAAAAAAGTCAAATTGTTACCATTTTAGAATTTTAACTTATATTTCTTTTAGTGATTTGTAAACTCTCTAAGTCTCCATTAATGATACTTGAAGGATTTTAAAAGTAAAATTTAGAAGACAATACTACCCCTCAGAGGGCTACTTACAACTAAGCAAATAGTCTTACACTTGAAATTTTGACTTTTACATTTTCCAAAGAACTCTCTCATCATTTTCAAAATCCCAGCAGTACACACCAACACAACCCATTGCAAAGTCAATCAAAAAAAAAAAAAGTATGTCTCATACCACACACATTACAACATGAACAAAAATACAATATTGAAAAAGTTAGCCAAACCCATTTCAAATATGTCAACTGACACATTTCGGCTCGTCTCATTCTCGATCATAGATTCAAACCTCCACCTTGGATGCAATATTCTAATAGAAACAAACAAACAAACCGTGACATTGCCCCATCACCCTCCCATGGAGAAGAAAACATAAGATCTTTTCATCTTCCTCAATCTTCGTCCATGGATTTTGACTCTCTGCAAAATGGAAACAATTTATGATGAAGGGGCCGACAGCTCTCGAATCAGTGCCCAAAGACCAAATCTTTATGAACATTTACCAGTTGGATCGTTGGGAATAGTCTTGTTTGATTCTTCTCCTAAAAAGCTTTCGGAGATTTCTATGATATATCAGAAGACAAAGCTGACAAACTTTCAACCCCTTCCTTCCATCACATTGGACAAGCCAAAAGTCCTTGCTTTTCTTTCAGATATGAAGAAAAAAAAAAGACCACTTGATAATAATGCATGATTATTTTTGTGGGTTAATCAATTTTTTTTTATTTAAAAAAAACAGAGAGAGAGAACTTTGAGGAGGTCCTCTTATAAGGTTTTGTGTGTGTACGTGTGGGGACAAAAATTACAAAGCTAAAAGTTTTGATCCAAAGGTAAAAAAGAGCCATTCTCTTCTTTATCGGACACCATCATTTTTTTTTTAACTCTCCTTTTTCAACACGTAAATTTCTAATCAACAAAGCTGAACCAACAAGCTTTTTTCTTCAGTCAAAATGAAAGAACAATAAAAATGCTGCCTTTCTAAACCCAAAAAACAGTGTATAACATAATTAAACAAAGTTAAAAAGTAAAAAAACAAAAACATTTTGACTCTCTTTCTCTCTCTCTCTCTGCAAAACACATAGTAGTGAAAAGAGAACTGACACACACACTAAAAGAAGATAAAAAAATGAAGTGTAGAACGCCATTTATAAACCGACCAAAATACAGTACTAGTGGGGTGAATCTGAAAATGGATAATCAAATGAACGCATACAACATGCACAAATTAAAGTCAAGAAATAATTCAAGTTTCAATTATTTTGTCAAATGGGGTTAATTTCAAGACATGCAAAAGTTACCCATGTGATGAATGTAATATAAAAACACACACACTCCAAACAAGAAAAGTAACCAATGGAATCCAGTAAATAAACACAACCCAATTGTGTAAATCCCAAATGGAATGAAGACAAAAACATGGGTTAAATAAAATTAAATAAGACCTATTTTGATGTTAGGGCCAAAAATGAAGCTAGGGTAGAGGAAGAAGAAGAAGAAGAAGAAGAAGAGAGATGAGAGAGAGAGAGATCTGAGAAAATTACAGAAAGAGACAGATGGGATACTGAAAGCCATCATGAGAGAAATCTGAGTAATGATTATTCAGAAAGAGCCTATACTACTGACAACAAAAACACCATCATAGCGCAATTAGAAAAAAACCCACAAAAAATTATTAAAAAAAAAAGGAAGCAAGAAGAAAAAGAAGAACAGTCAAATAACTCCATCATTATACCCATCAAAATCTCCACCCAACATAACTAACAGTACAAAATAATAATCATTTTACAGTTAATTGGTTGCTACAATAGAAGAAGGAAAAAAAAGGCATTAAATTGGGAAGCTGAGTGAGGTCATATTCCACAAAAAATAAAGCCACAAAAGGGGAAATTGAAGTTAACCTTGAGGAGATGATTGAGAAAAATGAGGAATACTGAGATGAGGAGACAAGCAATTGGGGGGAATGAAGCCTGGTCCGACGCCACTGAAATGAAAGACAGAAAAATCGGGATCGAATTGAGTGTCCTCGAGCCAGACAACATTCCCCTCAAAACAAACAAGGCTCCATAATTTCTCTTCCTCTTCTTCAGTTCAGATCTTCAAATCAAACCCCTAAAAAACCCTAAAGCCCGCCTCCGGCCTTTTCTTTTCTTATCTCTCCCCCTAGAGTTTCGCCCCTCTTCAAGGGGGGCGAGAAAGCGAGAGACAGAGACAGAGGGAAAAAAAAAAGTGATAATTATGAACGTGAGAAAGAGGGGGTGAGTTTGGAAGGGTTATAAAAAGAGGGGAAAAAAAAAGTGGAAAATCAACGTTGTAAAAAAGACAAAAAAAAAAAAAAAAAAACCTAGTCGGCCCCACCAGCTGGGTTTTCACTTCCGGATATGACCACGACTCCATGAACTGAATCTCGACCGTTGGATTTGGGGTTTGGCCCAAATGTAACAAATCTGTACTTGAAAGAAACCCACCGTTAGATTTTTGAGATTGATGGTTGATCTCGAGTCTTTTCGATTCATACAGACCGTTGGATTTAGACACCCCAAAAAAAAAAAAAAGAAGAAGAAGTTAAAATTAGAGACATAAATTAAATTAAATGTATTGAGAAAAGAGAATTGAAAAAGTAAAGGGGGAAGTCAGAGGAGTAGTTGGGGTTATTGAGGTGCCCGATAATCCAATTCCAATTCCCATTAAATATTTTTGTCCAGTTTTTGTTATCAATCTCATTCAATTTTTTTGAATTCCCATTTCAGTTTAATTAAAAGCAAAAAAAAAAAATTTGAAAAAAATTTCTGAATTGTGTATGAAAATGAGGGACCCTCGTCTGCCGTGTTAACTTTTGGACAGTGCGAGGAATTCGAGGACATGACCACAACTCAAACACACACACTCTATCTCTCTCTCTCGTTTTTTATTTTTTATTTTTTAAATTAATTTTAGCTTTTGGGTCTTTCTCTCTCTAAAAATGAGGTCAAAACGACAGAGAGGGTCTACCCTGGCTTTGCTACACTGTCTCATTCAAAGTTTGCCCAAACTGACACACACACCCATTCATCTATCTCAATAACCCTCTTCTTTTCACTTTCACCTAACACTAAATCTCCCATTCAAATTATGTTTTAAATACCAGTTTGTTACTCTTTTTTTTTTTAATTATATGTGAGTGTTCCGATCAGTTTGTACACAATTCAACTAATTTTGTAGGACAATTGATTATGTTGTTATGGGAAGATGAAGGTTTACGGGTCCAAGGCCTAACTAGGTTCAAGATATTGATCACGTTTGGGTGGAGACCTAGGGCCCAATCAGTTCTTAGCTGATCATGGTCCCGACCATAACCAAGTTTGAGTCGACTAGGTCTCTTTTCTTAATTTTTAAAAATGGAAACAATAACCTAGTTCAATTGGTTTAAAAACGAGTAACATTCGAATTATGTTTTAAATACTATTATAATTTTTTCTCTATAATCAACAAGTTTTCGAATCAATTTGTATGTAACTCGATTAATCTTACGAGATAAGCGATTGACCCTACGACAATTGATTATTAAGGGAACACAAATAGAAAATAAATTTCTAGGTAGGTGGTCATCATGAAGTTTGAACTCATCCCTTCAAAATCCTTTTTGATTTAGAAGTTGATAAGTCAACCCATGATGGTTAAATACCATTTTAGTATTTTGACCTATGTATTATTGAAACGTTCATTTTTGTTACTTTTAACTTGGTTTATTTTAGTTAGTTTATGTCCTTTAAAGTGATAACTTTAGTTTCTTCATTCTCATTTTTATCTTATTTCTTTCCATCATAATTTTAGAACCATATTTCGCTCTCTAAATTTCTTGAAATAAGTCATAGATTTGTATTATGATTTTATAAATAGAAATCAAATTAGCATTTTTTAAAAGACCAACGTACAAAATATAAAGACAAATATAATATTTAAATCTAAAGATCATAACGTTTGGGCTGAAAAGACGGCATCCTAATAGTTTTCAAAGTTGTGAGGACCAAAAAGAGAAGAAAGAAAATTGGAAAGTACTGCTACTGGTCATAATTCAAAAGCATATTGATGAGATGATGATGAAGGGAAATCTGGATTTTTAATTAATTAACTAATTAATTAGTTTTTTTTTTCTTTTTTTTTTTTTGCTTTATGGGTTGACAGAGACAAGCCATGGCCTCCTCACAAATCAAATGGCCTTCCATTCTGCCAAAAACCCAAAAGTGGGTTTTGGAATTCAAAAGCTAAAGTCTTAATTATTTCTTTTCCCCTTATCACGTGGGTCGGTTTTATTACCCTCTTTTTCCTTCTTATTTGCCTTTCAAAAATCTTTCTGGAATTATCTTCGGGTTTTGATCCATAATTACCCCCTTTTTCCTTTTCCTTCTTGTTTACACACGTACCTAAATTATTTCAACCCCAAATAATAATAATAATACAAAAAATTCCCCTCAAAGTTTGATTACCTGCTGGCAGATTGATTCGGGTAGATCGACTTAATTGGACTAGGTCTGGTGATCTAGCCTTTGAGTAATTTTCGATATTCCTACATTATAAAGACCCTCATTATAATTGTAATTAATACCAAGATATTAAAGCATTTAATTTTTTGAAAAAGAAAAAAAGGAAAAAAAAAAGGAAGAGAATTCAAATAATTTAGTGGGAGCGTACTGAGTAGTTGTAGCTTTCAGAGTCCAATCACACCACGTGATCTCTGCAAATGAAATCACAGCACACAAAGGGGGGGAGAAGAAGGGGTTTTCACTATTTCTGTTGCGTTGGAATTTTCTTAAAAAGTCAAGGCCCCCAAAAACTACCAATCATTTCATGTGAATTTCAATTCATTGCCTTTTACTGGGCTACAAATCTCAATTAATGCCTCATTTTGCACATTTAATTAATTGTCACAAATTTTGGAGGAGCAAAGAAAAATTATAATTGAAGTTTTTGTTTTCAATTAATGGATTGTAAAAAGATGTCGGAGAAGTTTTAGTGAGAAAGGGAGTGGAGGAAAAAGGTAGCTCCAAATTTCAACGCCTTTTAAAAGTGCCTTGAAATATGTGTTTTTTACAGCCACCACCAAATCAACCACATGTCAAAATCCCATCTTTAAAAATTTACCAATTTATCTCATATAAAATTTTAAAAAAAAAATCTAATAACTTTAGTTACCTGTAAATGTCGTATAAATTGGACCTATTATGTATTATTTCCTTCTTAAAATCTCTCGTACAATTGCTATGATGTCGTACTAAAAAAAAATGTAATGATATGAAAAATTTTCCATCACATTTCTTCTATATCAATAAAATTTAACGATGAAGTAGCAAAGTAAAAAACTATTCTGCCTCGTGAATGGTCTTTTTGTTTCTCATTTTACCTAATTAAAATTACATTAAATGACAAAAATATTATAGCCATTAAAAAAAAAAAACAATACTCTTCTTTTTTAAAAAAGCGTCACAACCTTGACTTTTTTTTTCCTACTCGTGATAGTTTTTTATAATTGTTATTCGGGTAAAATATTAAACTTTCTACACTATGTAAAAATATTTTTTTTTTCATTTTGCCATTCATGTAATTGTTCTGTTTTTTCGACGAGACAAGGGACAAAGGGAATCGGTCAAAATTAAAAATATGGATTCCATCCATCAATTTCAAATCAATTAAAAAGAAAATCAATTTAACTTTTTGTGTCAATTTGAATATTACTCAACTAATTAAAGCACATGTTCCGACCAAAAGGCGGTTGGTTCAAATCCTAGGCCCATATATTATCGTACTAAAAAAACTTCTTCAATATGTTAGACAATAACTCCCTATCCTTTTATAGTTAAATTTCTCGGTGTGAATCACAATCACTGACTTATTATAAGACGAATAATTAGAGCACTAAAGATTTTTTCATAACTTTTTTCTTTCCCTTTTTAAAAAATAAATGTGTTTCAATAAAAGGTTTTACCTAAACACGTAAATAATTACACGGAAAAGTACTTTTAATTTTTTGTTTGTAAGACTAAATTTATTTGGCACCATAAATTTTGCAAGTACTTTTGAAATCATAGAAAATATTAAAAAATAAAAAATAAAGTTTTTAAAACTCTTTTGTTTTGTCTTTTAAATGATAATCAAATTAGTTCTTCCTATCATAATTATTGACTATATAATAATTCAAATACTCAATTATTCACTTATAATAAAAATTATATCTCCTACAATAATTAAATAACTCAAATAATTGACAATAATTGAATTGAATTATGGGCAGATTTGATTTTTAGACTGCAAATACATGCTTCAAAGTCAATATATATATATATATATATATATATATATATATATATTAGAAAATATAGAGGTTATTGTCGTATAGTTGCAAATAGGAGACAATAATGTCCAAATTGACTAATTAATATTTACTTGAAATCCAAAAAAAAAAAATAAGTTGATAGTATTTTTATTTGTTTTGTAAAATAAAGTTCAAACGAAAATATGTTTGACTATCTAATTTTTAAAGCTACTTTTATTTTTAAAAATTTATTATTCAGTACAGTTTGCCTTGCTTTAGATGAATAATTGCCTCATAAATTTAAAAGAGAGATTTTAAAAAATGGAGGTACTGAGTTGAATCTGGGCTTTCTCAATGATTTTCTGTAGCTTTTGGGTTTTGGCCTCTCTCTATTGATTCCTAAATATTGGATATGAACAGAGTGGTTCTAGTTTGAGTTTTCATTCTAGTATTACACCCTTCATTAATTTTCATTATTTTTTATTCATAAATCCCATTTACCTTGTTATAGACCAATCTTCGTATTGTAATTTTCTCAGTTCTACTTTTCATTAAAAAAAGTTTAATTTTTTCATTCACATGCTATTAAATGAACAATGATTGTTGTAACCCCAAGTCAAAATTGACAAACAATAATAAAAATAAAAACAAAGGGAGACTTTAGTATGGTTTATAAAGTATGTTGTAGATTAGTTTAAAAAGCATTATTTGGTTGTCTTCTTTGGGTCAAGTTAGATTTCTGAGTCCTTTGTCTCAATAATTTGCCATTTTTGTATAGTTGTACCATTATGCCATATTAATTAACTTCCTTTCTCTTTCCTTTCCTGATGAAGTATTCACGATGCCAAGCTAGTATAGCTCAGCGACAATTTGTATATACCTTCAACTTCAACCATGAGGTTGTGAGTTCAATCCCCCACCTAACATGTTGTGCTAAAAAAAAAAGTCTTCACGGCAAATCCTTCCAATATCAAATATTATCAAACTCGTATATACTTTCTCTTTTAACCTGAATCTTTGACGTTAGTTATGCTAAAAGCTATAAAAGTATATGTTAAGTATCCGAAATGTGTAGATATTATTCTGGAAGTTGGCGTAAACAGAACACGCTCCATGGTGGAATTAGTCACTGGCTATAGGTTTCTTTCTGCATGCACCCTGAACCAAAAAGCTTCAAAGTCCCTGCTTTAGCAAGAGGGTCCTAGATCTATATATGAGGGAACACGAAATGGGCTTTGCATTTTCGAACATAGGTTTTCTTTAGTCCAAGTGTATATCTTGTTGGTCCCTATGTTTAAAGGGTCTTGGTGCTGAAGTTTTTAAAACAACCTTAGACCAAGGAAGTATATATATAGTTTAAAAAGCTCGTCGATCCAAATAAATCATTCTTTTGATCTCTCTTTTGTCCTCACCCCAAAATTGATCCACTTCTCCAAGTTCCACCCCTTATTGAAATCAAAAGTGCGCATGGAGAGAATGTATAAGCTTTCTTTAGCAACTAAAACATCTAAAACTGATCATTCTAACCCCAAGCCTTACATTTTGAGGCCTTCAGAATTCTCCACAACAGACATCCTCTTAAATCATATTTTGACTACTTATCTTGACCAAGCAAATATATAAATTTGATAACACTTTGTAGTCAACCCAACTCAAAGTTTCTAAAATGGAATTTATTAGGGAGCAATAGAGAGCCCAAAAGAACTTATCAAAATGAAAGAATAAAAGAAACTAACAAAACCAACAACCAAAATGAAATTGTAGGGATTCGTCTTCAATTCTTTGGATAAATTAAATGGGTTTTAGGTACTGATCCCATTATAATTTTCCACCTTTAAATCCTCGACACATGGACAGAAAACCAAGATTCTTGTAGACCCAAAAAGGGCAATGGCTGAGCCTTGACGGCATGGAACCTAATCCTTTGGGTCTTGTAGATGAAGTGAAGGAAGGTAAAGTGGCAGCTTTTAATTGTGTGTTTCGTCTCCAGCACACAACTATGACTTTGTTTGGGTTTAATTTGGTTTGCCACTCCGAGAATTAGGATTGGTCGTGTTTTGAAATCTTACCCCAAAGCAAAAACAGGATAAGTGATCAGAATATCACAAACCAAACCCGCCTGATACAAATAAAACAAACGTCATTCTCACACACACTCTCTCTCTCTTTCTCCCTCTCTGGAGCTGACAATTGGAGTGTGAAAGATTGGAGAGCAGAAGAGGCACGGCCTTGTGAAAATGAAAGCTTGGGGAACAATTACATTACATATGATATATATATACTTCAACCATTGACGTCGAACGACTTAATTAGGGTCTTTATATAAGCCAGGAGAGAGAGAACTTTTTCTCAGTGTTTTTGTATTTTTAGGATTTTTGTGTTGCCCAGTTTGCCACCTGTGCTAACAAGCCACCTCTCTATATTATCATATATGGTATGATATTATCTATTTGGGACTCAAACTCTCATGGCTTAAGCCTCGAAGCTGAACTTTTGGTTTCACCTAAAAAGTCTTGTGTCAATAAAGATGGTTGTTCTCATTTATATACTACGTGGATCATCTCTTATGTAGTTAATATAGGACTTTGATCACACTCCGAACAAAAGTTTTATACCAATAACAGATGTATTGTCCTCAATTTTGTACCCATGACTCCTTGTATAGTCAACCTAGAACTTTGATCTTATTCCCTACACAACTCACCAAAAATTGTATATCTATATAAGTTGAGGTTTAGTTAGAAATAAGTTGAAGTTTCGTCAAAATCCGAGAATAATTATTGGAATCTAACCGACAATGTTGGGCAAAAGAGGTGTGAAGACTGAAGAGTAAGGATTTTAGAGGTACAGAGACCGTAGACAGGAGCGGGGTAGGGCAACGACAACTATTTTATTCTCACGTGGTATACCACGATGCAATTGAGCTATGTGCCACGACCAGAACTGAAGGTTAAACGTATGAATTGAGGGCTCCTACGAGTCCTTTTTGGTGCAGTAGTGACTAGTGAGCAATCGGTGGGACATTTTAGCAAGGTGAGGTACAATTTTAAGAGATTTTGTATCTCTTGTCAACTTCATCTTCATACTGAAACATGTAAAAATATTGTTGAAATGTACCTATTTAAGAATGAATATCTATAAATTCCAATAACTATTTTGTTCAACGTAAATAATGAGTCTAGAAAGAATGAATTCAAACTAGGGTGGTCAATTATTTTATTCAAAAAATCTATCTTCTATCACTCTCATATTATAAAAGAGAATTTAAGCAACCCCTTTAAATTCTCAACATATCACTTATATGTCGACCTCCATTTCACACACATCAGATTCCAGTAAGGATGATGTCAATTTTATTTGACAAAAATGTACAAGAATTGGGGTTAGTTGCATTTGTCGATTTTGAACTATTTCACAATTTTTTAATAAGTTATAAACAAGCTATATCAAGTTGATGTAAAAAATCTTTACCATGATGTGGAAAACAAGACAATTAAATTACTTTCCTATATGCGAACTAATACATGTAATTGAGTTAATAAGAATTGCACAGTAAATAGTACATTTATATATGCTCAATTTCAATTCCCAACTGTATTATTTCAAGGGAAATAAAGAATGATTTGATCCATTTCAGAGAACCTTAAGCATAAGGGTAGTAAGCCTATATACAAAATTTAGTTCTTTATGTTTGTGTTTTTTTAATTGATACATAATCTTTTAAAAATTTTAATTTGGTCTTTTACGTGCATTAAATTTTTAATCATTTTTTATAAACATATTCATCACAAACAATAGGTGTAAAAATTTAAACCTACAAACATTTAGTAAAGAAGTAAATGTCTTATCTATTGAGCTATACTTGATTTACTTATCAATCAAGTTTTAATTCTTATTAAACATTAAAAGAAATGGAAATACCTAATCACAAGTCCAATTATAAAAGGCAAAAAGCATATACCATATAGTAGTTGATTTTTTTTTATTAAATAAGTTAATTTGCACAAACTATTATGAAAGGTAATATTGAATGAAAAATTAAAGATTTTTAGACTATTCCTTTTCTCCAAACAATAGACTTCTTCTTACCATTTAACGTAATGAACATACATAATTTTATGTTTTAGCTCTATTTTAAAGATCCCGTATCAATGAAGATATTTTCTAATGCTAATATGTTTGAATTTTTTTTACTTCTAACAACTCTATTCACATCCCGACGTCAAAACCTAGTGGTACAAGGAAGAAAAAAAGAAGAAAAAGAATAAAAACGTTGTTTTAACTTTTAACCAAAATCAGAGTAGTAAAGTTTGATATTAGAAAATCTGCGATATTTTTATTTCATTTCAAAAGGAACGGCGGAAATCGTTCCACGTGGCGAGTACCCAGAGGTTGCTTAAGGGAAAGAAGAAAAACAGACACCTTCCTGCACTTGAGTAAATTTATTACCTTACACGACTCGGAAGCTGATAAAGCAAGACCCCGAAACGTGTCCAATTATTGGACGATGGCTTGCCACTCAGCCACTCACCGTCCGCCACGTCGGCTGACAATAAAATCGATAGACGACATGCCAGGACGCTAAGTTTGACTTTGGGGCATGTGGCGACACGCTATTGGCTGTCGAGTGACAGGTAAGGGGTACTTGTCCTTTGGCAACTGATCTTATTGGCTATTCATTTAGTATTATTATTATTTTTATTTATATTCCAAAAACTTATTGAATATTAAAGAAACTAGAAAAGCTAAAGTGGGGTACCATGCTATGGTGACTCAACCTAATCCTAGTATTATTCTTGCTTTATTTTCCCACAAATTACAAAACTTTGTAACCAAATTTACAAAATACAAAATTAAATAATATTGAGGGAAAAAATAATTCTGAGTTAGTCAAGATGAAGCCAATTATGCACTGAAAATAAATATTTTTAATTTGTTAATTTTTTAATGGTTTTCAAATAAATAGCATTTCAATATATTAATATTAAAATATAAGTGTGATGGAGAGGATGTGATTCATGCAGTTGATATTAATATATTATATAGCTATGGACCAAACTTAAATAAATAAGATAGACAAAGATTATTTATTTGTTTAATAAAATATTCATGTTTAAAATTTCAAAAAAAAAGGAAAGAAAATATTTTAATTGCTATGCTCCATTTTCATTTCCTTTCTTAAACACGACTAAATCATCAATGAACCCAAAAAATTTAAGTTTATGGACTGGACAAATGTAATTCATGTGCTTTAGTATTTTTCAATATTTGATAATTTTATTGTTGTTTTTAATTTATCATAAATATAGGAGGGAGGATTTTAAACCTTCAATTAAAAAAACATGAAAAAAGAAGTCATTGGTTTTTCCCCACAAACTGGCAACTTCATGCTCAAATTTAAAGGGAAAAAAAATCCCCCTTGTTTAAATAATCAGCTGTTTTAAGCTAAACATGTTCACCCCTTTTCGGTTAACATATGATTTTTATTAACTTTTAATTGTAGTTTCGTTTCAAAATTTTAGTTTCTATTCATCCCTGAAATATGGAAAATATAGTTGATGTTTGGAGTGAAATAACAAAAACTGTTATTTCCATTGTGGCTCCGTCTTAGAATAAGATTCATAAAGAATAAAGATTCACACTTTTATTATTTACATTTTCTGTAATATTATTCAATACCTAAAACTAGTGATTTTTTTTTTTTTGAAACAATCCTAAAACTAGTGATTTGTATTTAATGTATATATCAATTAACGCATATTTTATTAATACTTTTAAATCACTTATTAATATTATTTTTTCTAAAAATTACTTTTAAGTATTTATTTTTCCTTAAGATTTAACTAAATAATTTGCAAATAGAAATGTTTTGCAACCAATCCAAGAATTATTAAATCTACCATCAAAATCAGACTAAGCAATAAAATACCTCACGTGTTTCCTCTGCCTCAAGTTGTCTGGCATCCATCCAGTCTACAGCTTTGCCTCAACTACATAGCCAAATATAGTAAAAATAATGGTAAATATTTTTAATTAGAAGCAATGCAAAATATATTCTCAAACAAATTTGCAAAAACACACTTCATTCCATTCACAAAACTAATCAGATTTAATTTTTCTAAAAAAAAAAAAGATAAATCACATATCCATCCTCAACCATCACACGGTTCCTAGTCTCCATCCCCTTGTTCTTATCTGCAAACGTAAGACTTCTAGAAACCTTGGTGAGAAATATAAGTGGATGAACAGATGGAAATTGAAAATATAAGATTCATATGAGAAGGGGGAGATGGTTATTTTTTTTACCATTCATGCAATGAAGAGAATAAAGTCATTTCAAGTTTAAAAAATGTATGAGTTTTTTTAAAAATATACGATGAAGCAAAGAAAATGGCAATCAGTATTATCCGAAACAAAAAAAAAAAAAAGAAGAAGAAAAAATGGAAAAGAAATAATAAATGATTACCTTCCACAGCCAAGAAAGAAATTCCCTCTTTCTGTCAAGGACCCCACAAGACTTGGATATATATGATGCATAAAATAAATGAGCAAATATATTAGAGTTATTCCAAATCATACGCTCTCGCAACACCTAGTTTTGAAATAAATCCTTCGTGGAGACCAAACTGAATCTTGATCAGCATGCTAAATGATGAGGCCGAATATTCTCCTCCAGCATCCATGGCAGAGGCTTTGGCCACGAGAAAGAAGAGCATGAACAGAAGGAGGTTCAGCGAAGAACAGATCAAATCACTGGAGTCAATTTTCGAGTCTGAGTCACGGCTTGAACCCAGAAAGAAGTTGCAGCTGGCCGGAGAGCTGGGACTGCACCCGCGCCAGGTTGCAATATGGTTTCAGAACAAGAGAGCTAGATGGAAGTCAAAGCAGCTTGAACGAGACTACACCCTTCTACGAGCTAATTACAACAATTTGGCTTCCCGGTTTGAAGCTCTCAAGAAGGAAAAGCAAGCTTTGAATATACAGGTATTTGTTCCTTGCATCTCTAGAATGGCCTAAAATGGGACAGGCCGTTAAGGATCCGATGAAACGAAAAGGGGATCTTATAAAAGTTTATGATAGACATGGCTATTCCTCTCGTTGTCAATTGATTTTGAGATGGAATTCCATGAATATCAACGATTTTGAGATGGAATTCCAAATATTGATATAGGCTGTTATTTTAGATGCTATGCTAATAGCTGTTATCTCTTTTAATTTGGTCAGTTTCAGAAGCTAAATGATCTCGTGCAGAGGTCCATGGAGGAAACTGAAAGTTGCAGGGGGGGTCTCTCCGTAGAAACCATTGATGGAAAATCTGAAAACGGCCACAGAGTCAAGTATGAGTCTGAAGTAAAACCTAGTGTGTCAGCTGAGGAACTCGAGAAATCAGAACATGAACTAGAGGTTCTTTCCAACTATGGTAGTGGCATAAAGGAAGACTATATTGGATTGGAAGAGCCTCAGCTCAGGGAACCTGCTCAAGGCTCCTTGACATCATCAACACCAAATTGGAACAATTTAGACTCTGAGGGTCTTTTCAGTCAGTCCAATACCAGCGGCCAATGGTGGGACTTCTGGTCTTGAAAAGTAAAAGCACTCAAAGAAAGTATAGAGGAAATGTAAACAAATAAAATTCCTATTTCTAATAGATCATCCTAGAAATGATTTCAGCTCACAGGACGAGGAAATTTTCAGAAAATATGGCTTCTATCAAGTTAAAAAAGGATAGCAATGGCTCTGAAGTAGATGGTTCAAGCACTGATGCTCCAAATTCACCATAACTGCAGATGGAAGTCAGAAAATGTTGTGTGTATAACCGAAAAATTCGATGAGCAACTCTAGGAAATAGCGAACCTACAAAGAGTGGTGCCTTGGAAAACTGAAACAATTTGCTCAGCTTCATATGCAGACAAGGATGCAGTCTGGATTGTTTCCTGTGTACGAGTTTTTCTTCTTGTTCCCGTTTTTCTGTCTGGTTGGTTTAGTTATGCTCTAGTTCTCATTTTACACAAAAACAATCTCAGATTTTTCGTGCTCCTTTAGCATCGTGTCATCTGACAAAAAATTTAATCCATCATATAAAGAAATCGAAGGAATAATGTCAGTAAAAGAGATTTTTAATGCTCGAAATTTAAATAATGGAGATTAGTCCTCTGCTGAGAGTAGCTAAAGTCTGTCCATCTTTTTGATCGGAGAATCTTCCAGAGATCTTTTGATCATGTAAATGAATCAAGTAATAGCAAGTAATTTAACTTATCTTCACATTCGGCCACCTGAGAACATAAGGCATAGGTAGCTAAAAGCAACTAAACATTTTTGAGACACTAAGGTGGATAACTTTATCATTTTATCTTGTCAGACTCCTCTAATTCCGTCCCTCTTGATATTTCCAAATATTAAAACACAGTATCGTCTTAAATAAACTTCTAAAAACTGAAACTTTGTACTATACAAAGCAAATATGAGAACAACCAAACCACTTTAGGGCCTGCTGATCTGACGGAGATTCCATTTTGGCAGTGAACTAAACATTACAAAATCCTAGTCAGCGAAGGCTAGTAAATGCCAAACACTTTAAGGAATATGAGATGTGGAACTCCAATTTTCATAATTTTCAAATCATGAAATCAGCCTTGTTTTCTTTCAACACGATGAACATTACCCTTGTACTTGATTTTGCTAGTACACCCTTGTCCCTTGTACTTTATGATTTTGCTAATACACTTCATCTAGTTCCGAATTTTCTAGCCCTCGTCTATAATAACCTGTCCAAATTTATCCCTCCATCCACGTCAACTGTGTTATTATTTATGAGCACACATGATTCCTGCACTGGAAACATTTTTTTTTTCTATTTTATGCATATTATTCCCCTTTCTTCACTTTCAACTAGCTAACTTCATGTTAACTATAGATAAGGTAAGAATGTAAATTTTACAATATTGAGAGAAAAAAATATAATAACTCATGTTTTTGAAAAACCAAACGCAAAAGTAAGATCTTGAAACAAAGTTCTCTGAATCTTGAAAATTGGATAAATTTTAAAAAAATTTATAATAACGTTACACATAAGGAAATAACTCATTCTAAAAAAAAAAGTGTCTTCTAAAACTATACCTTTTCCTTTTGGCTTTCCTTTTTCCTTCCCTCCTATCTTCCTTTTCTCCTCGTTCTCTCCAATCCCATTCCTCCCCCACCCCACCCCACCAATCTATATCTCTTAACTTTCCTTCCCTTTTTCCTGCACCACTCTACTTCAATCTCTATCAAGCTAGTCATGTCCACTGCTAAGTTATACTATGTAACCAAAAAATAGTGACAGCACAACAGAAATTTTGAAGTGACAAAGAACAAAGAAACAATTATTTCAGTTCGGAAAAGCAGTAGTCCAGCTGCATTGCTGCTGCTAGAAGCTACAAACTAACCTATAAAGAAAAGAAATAGAGAGTCAAGTTCATCTAGAAGTTGGTTATATCATGGCTATACGCATGCGCATATCATCACGGGAGGAGGACAAGCTAAAACAATAACCGTAGAGTGATACTTAATAAAGTCATAAGTACTACTTCAATACAAACTCCTGGATCTAATACAAGCAGAGTCAAATCAATCTGATAACAGGAAAATATGTTGATAGGATATTAATAAACTATGACCTACGACTTGAGAGCTGTAAATAATATCTGCAAGTTTTATGCATTGATTAACTTAATTACTACTTCCCCGTTCCATGATTCGTCCAAAAAGGTAGACTATTTCCAAGAGCTTATGCATGATCCTGATTACACATCTTTAGAATTCAATTTACAATATAATAAGCCCAGAACACTTCACAAGAAAGTAGGCATCCTCATAATTTCTTCTGTTCCTTTTTAGTACGATTCAGGCTTCAAGATGGATATTTTCTTTCTTCTTGGGTCATAATTGGAAAACAAGCTGTCTCTATTCATTTTTTGCCCAATATATATAAGACTTCAAAGACTAGCAGAAATCTACGAAAAACAGAATATCTTTCTGTGTACATTAGAATGGAGAATTATTTTGACTTCAACCTTTCACAGGCACCCGTCTATACTTTCTTCATTTTCAGTTTTCAGAAGAGAAAGGGAGGAGAGAAAATTCAAAATAGATAAGGCATTTAGAATTTAGCAAGAATAACAGGTAGAATTCATTCAATGCGCATTTAATGTGATAAGTCCTGGACAATGTCAAGTGGTACAGAAATATTAAGTGTTCTGTTCACTGCCAACCTATCCACAACAAATTTCAACGAATGCTCACTGCTCACCACAATTTCTAAGGATCACGGAGAAACTCAACGAAGGCAGAATTTATCACAGTACTGAGTTTAATTCTAGGACGAATTAAATGCTACATTCATGGCAAAGATTCCAGTCCCCCAAACTATGCGAAGAATGGAAACCTAAATCGTCAATAGCTTGCTTAAATCCTAGCATTTTGCTCAGATTCTAAGAAGATTCCGAAGTAAAATCATCGCAGTAACAACGATTAGACATTAACTCAATCGGTATTCGTTAGAGAAATTTAAACTTCATGGTCTAAAACTTGAATTGAACTTCAAAATGGTGAAAGAGGAGGATCAAACCTGCGCATTCGGGACTTCTTTCAATGTGAGGAACAGGAGGCGCCGAGCCGAATGTCTATGATTTCCCGCTGTAATTGGCTGTACAAATCGGCGGTTTTAAAATTTGTCCTGAAATAGACCATCGTTGCCAAAATCGAAATATTCTTCATTCTCTCTTCTTTTATTCACCAAAAAAAATCATTTTCAATTATTTTAATAATACTGTAAACCCTATATTAAGTTTAAAATGATTTATTTGTTCTGTTTTTTTTTTATATATAAACTCTGATATATTTAATTTAACAAATTATAGTACTCTCTTTTTAAAATATAAAATAAGACCGAAATATAGACTTCAAAACTATAATCGGAGTAAGAGAACCTAAAATTTTATATTTTAGGTTGAATTCTCTTTTCATTGTGGCTCATTGGTTAGGGATTGGTTTCAAATTTTTCTTCATAATTTTAAGTGAGTGATTGGTCAGTGAAGTTCAATGATTTCAAGAGATCAAACCATGGATTTTATAGAGAGCTATATTTCGGATTGACTTGACTACTTAACAATTACCAGGGCTTTCATATTTGCCTTTAATTTTTATAAACCACACATGCTGATGTTTTCGTCGTTTATCTGCGACAACTATGTTAATTTTCATCATTTGTTTTAATGGTCAAACTGTTTAGAAGCACACTTTAATTATTTTCAATTGTCAAATAAATTTTTTTAATGAATTTACATATACAAAATTTTCAAAATTATATAAATATAGTTAAAACCAATCTTATAATTCATATATGACCATTTTGAATTAATAGTATTTGGATGTTGTATCTCGGTAATTAGATTCCTATCGACCACAATGAAAAAGTTGATAAGTTGTTTATTTTTGGCGAAACAAATAATCTATAGGCTCAATTTTATTGTTTGTATTTATCTCTCTTCGTTGTAAAAAACATAATGGTGCTTAGTAAATGATAGTCATTGACCACTCAACACTTAAATAATATATATATATATATATATATATATATATTTTTGTAATTTATCTAGAAGAGAACCATACTATTTATCTTCTGCTAACCACCGTGCTATTTTTACCATTAGAAGAAAAACGTCAACATGAACTTAGTTGAACAATAATGAATATTTGTCTCTAATTAAAATGTCATGAATTCAAATCCTCTCACCCCACTCATTGTACTTAAAAAAATATCTCTATAATTTTATTGAAGTGACAGTAATTTTAGATTAATAAC
This sequence comes from Momordica charantia, assembly GCF_013281855.1. NCBI lineage: Eukaryota > Viridiplantae > Streptophyta > Magnoliopsida > Cucurbitales > Cucurbitaceae > Momordica > Momordica charantia. The sequence goes on along the minus strand of NW_028275163.1, from coordinate 3,382,302 downwards.
AATTTAGTCTTTATTTTTTATTTTTTTATAAAAGACAACACCGTATTAAAAAAGAAATAAGACTCAAGGGTTACATTAGAAAAGTGGTAACGTCCCACAATCAAAATATCGTTTGTGTATTTTGATGGTAACAATTTAGTAGGTAAACTTTAGTGTATAATAATTTAATTCGTATAGTTTAAAGTTTGTAATTATTTTTCTACTGTATAGTTTTTATATATTAAGATAGACACTTAATATATACCTTCCAATCAATCGATACTGTGACTTGGAATCCACTGCTAAGGTTGTACTAAAAAAACCATCGCTAAGTATCGAGACGAACGGGTTTGACCAATGACCATAGCACCAATGAACTGCTCTGCGTCTCGCTTCGGCAGACGACTCTGTTGCGGAAAGCGGTGGTTTCCCATAGAGACAGCGAGAGAGAACAGAAGGGGCGAGTAATGAACGACCTCTCCATCTCCAATGCAGCCGTAAGAGAACCCAGAGACGACCATTACAGCGCCTGCAAACCCATTCCTTCAGCAGCACTTTACATTCTCATTCCCCTTTTCATTTTGGGATTTTCCGTCTCCATTTTCGTTCTCGTCGTCGTCCACAACGCCTTCTTCTTCCTCTCTTCTCCTTCTATCCATCCTTCTCTCCGCTTTCGCCCTCTGGAATAACCTCGACTCCTCCTCCACCGCCGCCGCGCTCTCCTTTCTCCACTCTTTTCCCGACTCCGACCTCCCACTTGCTCGCGAAGGTCAACTCGTTAAGATTACAGGGGTATACACCTTCTCTTCAACTGCATTTGCTGTTATTAGCTGAATGGCTAAGGCTTGAGAGTTAGGACTATGATTTATTTCTGCATATTTTTGCTTCCCTTTTCAGCAATCGGGATGAGAGCCTCTGTAAAAGTTTCTGTTCTCTAAATTGTGCTTTATTTTTTATGTGTTTGAGTAGCCAATGCTCTGTGGAGGGCATTAATTGTCAGTAGTATCCTAAGAAGACTTCCTAGGGATTATGTCGAGAATTTAGGTAAGAATAAGTGAAGTTTCATTTGAGTATGATACGAGGAAGGCAGTTTCTAGCACTTTGATTGAATAACTTTATGTGTTTAATGTTTTTACATCTGTAACATGCTTGTATTGTCTTGCCGAGGGGTAATCTAGTTGGCAAGGGTGCGACGTCTCTTGGTCATACTGGTTCAGATGTCTCAAATTCGAACTTTCTGATTGAGCTTAATACAAAAAACTTTTGATGTGTTTGGGGACCGGGCCTTGGGGCGGACACAGGTGCCCCTGGTATAGGGGAGCAAAATTTCGACTGCTTGTATTGTCTTATCGCATTAATATTTTAGAAATTCAATTATTTTCACATACTTAGGGTGAGTTTGGATAGAAATGTTAAAAAGTGTTTGTAGCTCCCAAAGCCATTTTGATAATCCTAAAATACTTTGAAGTGATTTTCAAAGAATTGCTTCTTTCTTGAAAGTGTTTATGGGCTTTCGTTCAAAATCAATCTTATGAGAAGTAATTTCAAACTCACTGTTACCTGTTTTGGAATTTGATTTGTTCTTGCTGATTTTTTATATTCAGTTTGCTTCGTGTGGGGCTGTCTCCCTGGAATCGTCATATGAAAAGGCTACTGGATGTATTTATGCATCCACTTCTTTATATGAATGTAGAGGAATATCTCTGATTTCTCAGAAGATCACACCTTACTGTGGTTGGAGGTTAGGATATAGTGAGGTACGCAAATTCTCCCCCAGAATAAACCTTTCATTTCTTTGTTTTTAATGTTCTTTTGCAACTGCAAAGCAATGGAGGTATTGTTTTTTCTCCTTTTGAATTTTCTGCATACTTTTTCTTTTCCTCGCTCAGTAGGCTAGGTTACTTTATGTTATTTCGAAGCTACTTGATGATGTGAAGGAAATGACATTTAGCTCCATTTTCATTTATGGGTTAAATGACTCCAGTTGTATTCATGATCTTGACATCCTTATCTGCTCATGGTTGGGATGTAAATATCAGTTTTCTTTTTTCCATCATTGACCTTTTAGGATGTAGAGTTCCAATCTGAAGAATAAAAGTTGGTAGGATTAGGTGAAGATCTCCAAACTTGCTTGCTGCTGTTCGTTTTTCAAAAGCCCTTGGTATCATACTGCGGAAACAACTTTTAACATATAAAGTTGCACCACAAATCTTTAAACGTTAAACAACCATACTTCAATGCAGCTAATTTTTATGAGGCCATCATCAATTCAATTTTTATCCTTCCATTCTAAAGCTAGCAAGTTGTTCTTGAAGTTAATATTTGTACTTCCCATCTCATGCATCAATGATTCAAAGATATACCTTGGTTTCTTGATATCATTTTTCTTTTCTGACATCTAACATGAGGCAGGAATGGGAATTGACTATCTATTCCAATTTGGACATGTAGATAGATTTCAACCGTCAGTTTTTTTTTTTTTTTAACTTGGGTATGTATTTTAGATTTTTAATATCGCTGTACTTGTATTTCTACCTGGCAGAGGTTCTCCACTGACTTTTACATAACTGATAGAAAAACTGGTATTAGAGCTATGGTAAGGGCCGGACCCGGTAGTAAACTGGTTCCTCTTATTATTGAGAGCAAGCTTGTCAATACTACTAGACACCGCAAGATTCTGTCTCCTTCCTTGAGAAAATGGCTAAGAGACAGAAACCTTTCTACTGAAGCCCGGATGCTTCGACTCGAAGAAGGGTAACCGCTTGCCATGATGATACCTCTAATTAGCTTTAACTATGCTTGGCCATAATTTAGTAGCTAATTCCATGTAATTTTAGCAGATATGTTCAGGAAGGCAGCTTTGTCTCTGTAATGGGAATGTTGCATAAGAATAACGGTCATCTAACAATAGTTCAACCTCCAGACATAATCTCTACTGGGTGTGTATGGCGAAAACTTCTTCTCCCCATTGACATTGATGGACTAGTTCTCGGGGTCTCGCAGATAACTGGCCCTTCGATCGGTCAAAGATCATTACATCACCCAGAACAGTTGGCTGACATTTAAAACTTGAAACTGTATGGTGTAGATGGAAATTTTGGATGAGAAGTTCAGTCCACTAGAATTCTTAACCTTTTCTTATTATTGTTGATTTTGATCTTCTTTTAGTTCATCTACCTCTGTTCCTTCAGTTTGCAGAGTTACATTTGCTTGTCCAAAGGTCTCTCTGAACTTAAAATTCTAGATGAATATATACATTGATTAATTGTACGGAAATCAACCACCTTTGCTTTAATTGCATTTGCTAACCACTTAGAGACTAGGGAGCAAGTTGAGTAAAGGCTCAATGGTTCTTCTATACAACAATTACTTGACTTGAAACATTAGGAAGTTGATCTTCGACTATTCTGGTTAATTAGCGTCGGTTCAATCGGTCTCTTTTGATTTCTGAAAATGTCCGATTTTTTGATTCACCATTCTATTTAAGTTAAAATTGATCCTGTTAGGGATGTGATCAAATCCTATATTGATTTGAAATGTGAGAGGTTGTGAGTTTATATGTAAGGACAATGTCGATACTAATTTGAGATCTTTTGGATTAAGATTAAGTGAAGGAGATATAATAAAAAGGACCTGTTGTCTTGATGCTCCAAACTCCATGAAGATGAAACCAATTACCAAACAAAAAGTGGGGATCTTCAGATACTTGGTCTTGTTATAAGTTAAAGGAGATCATGAGTTTATTAGAATAATGTCTCTATAGATTTTTTATTTTTGAATAAAATTCAAAAATAAATTTATGCTAACGTAAGTTTAAAAAGTTTAGAACCAACTTCATTTACCAGGGAAGATTGTGATTAGAAAAGGAAAGTAGTTTAATCAGTTTTTGATAGCTTTATCTCCATCATTATCAGTAACCATGATTGTCATTCTCGTGTCAATATTAAATCACTACTAAATTCCTTCGACAAGAGTGAATGGTGTTGAATCATGCACCAGACGGAATTTAAAGTGGGATTGTGAATGAAACCAGGATACAAATGAACTGTTTATAAAATCTCTACTAAGAATTTAGCAACAGGGCAGTGGGAGAGAAACCTAGATAACACAGAATGTCTTCAATAAAAATTGAAAAAGATTGTCTAGACAGCTCAGGCTTATTGCAGAACTCAATGCATCTCATCTACGGTTCGATTAATCTGATTACTGTTTTTTGCCATAGAATTGCATATAAAATGCAACACCTATAAGCAGCAGGGGAATCAGAAATTGCAGTAGTTTTAGTGAAGATCCTGAAGATTGAGCCGATGCAAGAGTCGTTGCTGATTGCGATGCAGGTGGTCGGTAATCGATTGGCTTTGGAACAGTAGACATGTCAACGTTGCCAACATAATATTGTTCCATTTGGTCTATGGCAGATAGACTGTGACCCACATTTTCAAAATCATCAGTTGCATCTTTTTCTGCATAAATTCAAGATTGTTTTTCCAATCATTCACAAGTTGGTGCAGTCATATTTGTTGGATATATTTAAATGCAGTAACAAGTAATCAAGATGGAGAGACAAAAAATGATGAGCTGCAAAACTTACCAGAAGCTAATATCAAGACTTCATCACCTCCAGGATGTTCTTCCAGAAAAGGGGTGACATCATATACCTAACATGGGTAATGTACTCAAATTTACTTTGGGGCAAACCAATTAAACACATCAACAATATTAATGAATAGAGGAAGAAAATATATAAACCCCTAAACCGAACACCAAAAGAGTCCCAATAAAACTTAGATCCACGACTTCATTCGACTCCTACAATGTGTCTCACTAACCATTTCCAAGTTCCATGGTTGAAACTTGGAAGTAGAAATGAGAGCCCCAATAATTTTTAACATAGAACAGGGAATCCCATCAATACATAAATCTTTTTGAAGTTCTACTTAGAACCTGTTGGTTGAAAGTTCTAAGATATATTCCTCAAGCACTACTCTCTGTTGGTTGAAAGTTCTAAGATATATTCCTCAAGCACTACTCTCTATTCCTACCCTAGTTGCAAACTTACATTACCAAAGTTTTTCCTTAACAAGTGTTTGCCAAACGAGTTCTACGAAATGCATTTCACATCTGCATAGGATTATATGATGTTCTAGTACGACATATATCAGTTGCTCCAGAATTAAAGGAAATAGGTTTACATAGTCCTGACTAACATCAATCAGCTGCAGCTGAGCTTTCCTGTGCATTCAGTTTCTACCTATCATAAACAATTTGCCCCCAGTTCCAAGTATTTGACTAGAAAACTTGTGTCTCATGATCTTCTTTGGAACCCGTAGTAGCTACCTACCTAGAATAAAATTCTACTACAAGTTTCAAACTGTTATCCCACAAGATTGAGGGCCAATTCAAAGACAAATGCATATCAAAAAAAAAAAAAAAGAAAAAAGAAAAAAAGACCACCATGCTTTGTCTTCAGTTTTTAAAGATTATTCCGAGGAAGATCAAGAAACAAACATGTCTAATCTCCCATCCCTCTGCTCTTATATAAGTCTACTGTTCCACTAGCAAAACGATTTGAGTTCTGAACCAAATGGAGATTACAAAATACCCAAAACCAGAAAGAAAACCATAGAGATTATGATTTCAGACCTTTCCAGAGATTATAAGCCAGCAATCCCGCTGGTGATTGTGTTTAGCCACTTCATCGAAGGCGAAAACCTTGGGATCTGAACCCATTCCTGCCACAATAAACTGCCAACAAAAGTCAAGCTCAATCCACACTGAAAGCAATCGTTTAATCCACACATAATCAGACGATTCAAAGACTGAATTAGTGAGGAGTAAGTAGAAGAAGAAGAAGAAGAAGAAGAAGACGCTAGCATTCTTACAGACTAAGGCGTTGAATGAAATTGGAAAGTCGACCCCTATCAGCACGATTTCTTCTCATCAGCCACCAAGCATTTTCTGCGGCTTTTATCTCGCCGGGTTTGCGAAGCTCAAAGACGCACGGATCAATTTTTTCCCCATAATTGCATCTCAGTCCTCCGTTTCGTAGTTTTTTTTTTACCTATTGTAGCCCAAACTTTTATTGAATTTCCAAGCCCTCGACCACGTGATACTCGCTTAAAATGTGCCGTAGCCGTAGGATGCAAGAAATCCACCGAGTACTCTCTGTTTTTTTCAATACTCGAATATTTCATTCTCTACCAACAAATTCACTGAATATTGTATTATTTTTTTTAATTTTGTCTTTACGCTCAATTGACATGTCACCCATACTTTTACTTTATATTCTAATAAATTTGGTTACACTTGCATATCAACAAATAGGAGTCCTTAAGCATAGAGGGGACTATTTTCTTTCATTTATTTATATATATTAAATAAAGAAAAAAAAATTGACTCTATATGAAAAGTATGAGTTTTTTTCTTTTATCATATCTGTGAGTGTTTGGACCAACTTACACATACCTTGATTAATCTCACGGTAAAGTCATCTGACCCTACAACGTTTAGTGTCAGAAAATATATAGAAATTAATTCTTAAAGTAAGTGATCATTATGAGGTTTGGACTCATTCATTTGAACCAATAGATCATTCATAATAGTTCAAAAGTATGAGTTATTCGCTTCTTATCGTTATTATTTCTGTAATCAAAGATATATTTTGATTCTTAAGATTTACTTTCATGAGGTGACTCAAAAGAAATAAATTATAAAAAGTAACTTTTTAAAAAAGTATTTTCACTACAGTTTTTTTTTGGATCAAACAAAAAATACATAAATCAAAGCAAGCATAGTTCAGCGGTAATTGACATATGTCTCCAACTCAGAGATGGTGAGTTTGATCCCCACCCCCTGTACTAAAAAAAATACAAAAAATATATCTTAAAAAACAAAAACATATTAGTAACCTCTTCCTAATCTTGAAGAGTCCAAGATTAAGGATTGTTTTGTTATTTTGCAAGGTGAAAATAATCCTTTCACTATCCTTCTATTTCAATTTTTCTTTTATTTCATCAATTGTTTTATTTTCAGAACTCTAAATTATTAAAATTATTAAAAGAAGTATAATTGGAAACGCCAACTACTAGAGAACAAAATTGAAATATATAATGGGCAATTTTAATAAATGGTATAGCATAGAGGGGCAATTATGGAAATATCTTTCACCTAAAAAGACCATGAAAATATAAATAAATAACATTGTCCCCTTCACAGTGCATAGGATCTGTTTTTCGAGATTCACAAAAGGGCCCACTTTTGCGGATCTCCTTTCCCGACCATTATTTAATTTATTTTAAATCAAAAAATAGATCCACCATTCAATCTTGCCACGTGCAGCACGTGGTTTGTTTATTTTAATTTTAAACACAAATCTACTACTTTTAGTATATTGGTAAGAAATGAAAATGCACGCAGAGTAATATAAACACAATTTTTTTTCGTATATATTATTTTTATTATTTTATTATCGTCGTATTTTTTTTGTACCATTTCTTTGTTCTATATATATGCTTTGTAAATATGAAACATATATAAGCAAACATATCAAAATATCAAGTTATGATTTTCTATTGTATATAAGTTTTACAAATATAGTTTGTTACTAAAATTCTTCAAATCACTACAAGAACAAGAGTCTATATTAACAATTTTTTTTTTTGAGATATTGTGGTGGTTAAAAATTACTACGGTAACAAATTAAAATAGTTTTAAATGTAATAATTATCACAAAATGTGCCATGTTTAAAAAAGTTATTAAGAGCCGGTTTTACAACTTTTTTTGTTTAAATATTGAGAGCCCCATTTTAACATATATGGTATGAATTTAAGGACCGTTTCCAATTAGAAACAGTTACATAAGTGTTCGAAATATTTGATATAACCATTGTAAATGTATTTTTATTGGTGTCTTATATTGCAACAATTAATTCATCCGTACTATAGTTTAAATATGGTTGAATTAGTTTAAAATATAAATAATCTTATGGTCGAATCTTCACTCTTCACTATACTCTCTTCTTTGAACTTAAAAAATTGGATTAAATACTCTATGCAATTTGAGGGCCACCAAACTTTAATCAAATATAAACAGACACACACGAAAATATGATACATAAAAGACACGTGGCTCATTTAAATCCTTGGAAATTTGGGGGGCATAAGAAAATAAATTAAATTCATTATAATATTCAACCATACAATCCTAGGAAAATCCGCTGATGATAAAAGATGGGATCTCAAGCAAGAAGCATCTGCAACCAAATAAAGAAGTCAAATTATTGTATAATGAAATAAATATTATTCAAAACAAAACAGATGATATATAATAAAGATTTTTTTTAACACAAATATCAAATTTAGCCATTCAACTATATTTCATTTTTTATTCCTATCATGAGGTTAATGGTAACATTTCCATATGTGAAATGAAGAATTTGAACATTAATGTTTAAGTCTAAATTTTCCGTTCATTCATCTCGTTTAGTATAAATGTAAGAAATTAATTATTGCATTTATTCTCAAGTAATTAGAGAGAGATTATGGATAAATGAAGTAATAATGAAAGCTTTAATTTATCAATTAATTTAATCATGCCTCTTGAATGGGAAGAAGAAGAAATTGATTCAAAGATCCATCTTTCTTTCACTAAGCAACTGCTTGTCCTCAACCTCAGCATGAATCTTTTTCTTCATCATCTTTCTCATTAGATAATTCGATTATTAAGGAGAAAAAAGAACATAGAAGTCATTTAGATGCGTTAGAACAATTTAAGTTAAAAATTAAAGCTTAAAAAAAATTAATATGTCGTTGAAATTTTAAAGTCATATCTAGATATTACTAGTAGTTTAAAAATATTTTTAATATGTTTGTGAATTTTCAACGATTGTGTAGGGTAGAATTCATGTTATTTAGTATATATGTCAATGCAAGTCATCATATTAATTTGGAATGTGGTTTTTTGTTTAATCCTTGGGAAGAGTTTGGGACATGAGCTTAAAAATCTTGGGTTCCTCATGGGTTACCCACCACACACACACATATATATATTTTTTTTAATTTTTTGTTTTCCCCTTTTAAAATACAACATCATAAAAGGGGAGCAGTTAAAAAAAAAAATAGAAACGTGGTTAAACATTCTTGCACCTCAAACATAGACTATTCGGTTCAAGATTAACACATTCGTGCCTGTCAAATACAGTCTTCCCAATCTCAGGTATTACAACATCCCCAAATTTAACTTTCAGGCTCAACATTCCTAGGACCGCTGATGTCGAAGCTATGCCCAAATGCCCCATTATCACTTATATGACACATTAACTATATTGTTTATAGATTATATGACAAATTTATTTAAGATAGCAGTTTAAATATTCAATAACTTGATAAATTAAAAACTTATTAAACATAGATTTGAATATTCCATAAATGATTAGAGTTTTTTTTTTGCCATCTTTTTTTCAAAATGAGCCTAGCTTAGAGGTAAACTCCTTTATCCCACTTTGAACATTATAAAGTTACCTACATAAACACAATTCTAAAAATTATATATATATATATATATAAATTCTTTAAAAAAATTGTAATGAGTGAAATAATTTTTTCACATTTGTAAATATGACAATTTTACCCGACGAACCTATGTTGTACTAGATTTATTATGATGAGATTTCTGTACAATTGTTATGAAAATTAAATAGGCACCAAAATTAAAAGTTTATGGTAAAGTGATCATAATTTAGCATGAATTCAGAATTAATATAAACAAGTGTAAGAATGGGTGGTGCTTACTCGCCGGAGACTTCTCCCAGCTGGCTTCGCCGCCTCCTTCGGCTTCTTGGCCGAGCAGCTGCCGTTCGCCGTCTTAACTTCCGGTTTCTTCCGCGCCGCCACGTTCTCCTCCGGCGCCGGTTTCGGCTTCACATCAGCATCCGCCATGAAAAGCTCCGCAATACAGAACTCACCACTGTCGTCGAAGTTGTTCTGAAATGTCGTCGCCATTAATGGGCTCAGCTCATCATCATCATCATCATTAAGATCATCATCTACAACTTCATCTGATCTCTTCCCCTCCTTCTTCAAATTGCAATATTCCGTTGGATAATTTCTGGGTTTTGATGATCTCTCAAACCCCACAACGCAAATTGTAAGACGCCGACCATTGATTCTCCAATCCTCAAGAACATCGAAGATCTCATCAACATGCTTTGCCACAGATTTTGTGTTCTTTCTCCACACATTTCGTTTAGACTCAGCTGTGCCATTAAACGAGACAGATTTAATATAACCAAAAAAAAAAAAAAACTCATGTTTTGTCCATCCACTTTAAAATGTCTATAATTTTGATTATGGTCTTGGATAAATTTGGTCTCTATTTACCTACAAATTTTAATACAGAGTTAGGACAGCATATTTGAAAAAACTTATTGAGCATACATAAATTAATTATGATGAGAAAATAGTTAAAAAGATCAAAGAGACCCAAATGGAGACTTTTTAAAGGTATATAAGAGTAAAATTATATATGTCAAGAAAGTACTATAGTCAAATGGAGATAAGTTAAAAGTATATATAGAGGGACAACAAATAATAAAATTACAAAAATCAATAGTATTTAAAAAGGAAATACAAAAATTATATAAGGGAAAAATGGTTAAAAATGGAACCTTTAAGAGGATTGTAGTGGAAGTTGGAGTGAAGCCAGTTGAACATGGCTGTGAGGGAGTTTTATTATATCTTAAAACAAAATTTTAGAAAGTGGGCACCTCGGAAAATTTGTGCACAACCTCAATGTTTTGTTAATGGTCGTACGAAAAGTGGTGCAATAAGAAGTGTATATATATAGAGATGAAACAGTAGGAGGTGGGTGATCAGGTGGTGAAGAAGACTTCCTGTAAAAGGGCACAGTGGGACATATTTGCTACGGTTTGTGATGTGACTCTAATAATTTAATTTAGCTAGGTTTTTCACACTTCCCCATTGCAAATCACGGATGAAATAAAAGAAGCGATATTATGCTCGGTGGAGACTCTGATCTATCTCGTGTATGAAATATTAATATTAGGTGTTCCATCTTAAAACTAATTAACAATAGTTCATATCAATAATAAATTTTTGTAAGTCCGGATACTTAACATGAAATACATTTTCACTATCTTTTTGCTATGCTCAAATGAACTCATTGTCATTGAGGTGTGTATTGGACTAGTACGGTACTATATCAATATGCAAATCTTTTCTTGTATGTATAGATGTTCATTTGAAGTTTCTTGCATCGCAATTTAGATCTAAATTCTACGTCAACAAAGCGTGTGTTGGAAAAAAAATATAGATCAATCGATCATCCTGTAAGTTCTTCAAATATGAACTATTTGATTTTCCCCTTCCATAGGCTAAAAGCAAACAATAACAAAAGAATGAGAGATAGGGATAGAAAAGCTTAACACCATAGGGATTACACTGGTTCGCCCCTATCTTGGGACTACGTCCAGTCTTCTGCAAAAAAGCAGGTTCAACTATAGTTGAGGATATTACAATGGAGATCTCACTCAAGATATTACTATCTTGCTTCTAAATACCCTAACAATGGCTACTTATGATTACACAATTGGAAATACCTCAACTGAACCTACGAGATACAAACTCATTTTTCACACATTGCCCACAACCATTCAAATCTCTCTTATTTTGACTTTGTACAAATGAAACCTTAACAAAAAGGTTCAATTTATAAAATGTCAAATATCACAATCTTTATAGGAAAAAAATATTGTGATCCTTATAAGACAATAATATCCTACTCCTTGTAGGAATTGGTAGTAGTGTTGAAAATTCTTTTCTTCCTAGGACATGGGTCATTTGTTTTGACTCCATTATCCCAACAGCGTGGTTGTCAAATGATTGAAGGTAAATTTTGAATCCATATGCTTCATGGTCCTCTCTTACGAGTAACTTATTCAAATTTAGGGTATAATTCTCGCATTTTTTTTAACATTCTTGGAAATGCAAATTTTACAGTCACACTAATGTTAGTTAAACGTTGAGTGTCAAAATCATTGCCGTATGATTGAAAGTAGACTTCTAGTTCACACGTGTTTTGTGGTCCTCTCTCCTTGATCATCTTCTCCTCTGATCTGCTGTCGTTTTTTTTCCTTTTAAATTATATGCAGCTTGACTATAGCTAGGGATTACTTTTAATGGCTATTTTCAATGTTATTTCAGGTGCAAAAAAAGAAATTGGTTCTGTGACCAATCAAAGAATGAAAAGAGAAACAGTAGTTTTCATAGTTTGCCTTTGGAGAGAGCCCTACAAAACCCCACCATTGCATATGGAAATTGAAGCATCATTTTGGTATGGCCATGCGCTGACTCCCCAACTTTGCATTATATTATTGCATTTTTTCTATTATTGTACCCAAAAAGCTAATTCTATCCTAACAACCAAACTTTGCTTGCTTTCCCCTTCAAACCGATTATTTTTTAACCCGATCCAAATTGAGATATATCGTATTTAATAGTTGATGCGAGACTTTAGTTGTAAACGCGTCCCATCAACTTGAAGAAAGGACAAAGAAAATTATTTTTATCCTATGCATAACTTTTTGAATGATAGAGCACATGATAAAAGCGCTCCTTCTGAGATATAAAGAACTTGAAAAAGATTTTGTAAAAAAAAAAAAAAAAAAAGATGGCAGAGGCTAATTTTTTTGGGACAGTCTCTTTTGTTTTCCTATCCACAATTTCCTTCCTTTCTCAATTAATCTCTCATTTGGGTACTAATAGGAGAAAGCTCAAATTCTTTTGCACCATGCCATATTATATATAAAATTAAGTTAAGCTGGAATATACATTATTATTTTAAAATTAGAAAATTAAAACAAAATCGTCTGTAATATGAGTGCGAAATACTTTTTGAGTTTAAACCAATAAAATTTGTGTTACTAGATTTGGTATCATTTTCTTGTGATTGATTGCAGATCAAAGAGAACTTTTTTTTCCCCTTTTCTTTTGTGGATTTCCAAAATGATTTGCTTTATGATTATTTGGTGAAGGGCATAAGGGGATAAAGATTTGGGGAAACCATTTAGAGCCATAAGTTGGAATGAGGCCTCCCCACCAAAATGTTGATTTGTCATATTTTTCAAAGGCACATGCAAGGCCTAGCTTCCCATAGCTACATAAAAGTAAGAAAACGCCATCTTAAACAAAAAGTTGGTTTAGAAATAGAATGATGTTTAATTATTTTCATGTTTTTTTTTTTTTTATGTTTAGTAATATTTTTTCTCCTAAAATAATTCGTTTTAATATTTTTGAGTATTTATATTAAAATCTTATAGACAATAAATATATATATATATATATATATATATATATATATATATCCTATATTGCGACCAAAGTCTTGCATTGACTAGATGAGAAGAATATCATAGGTATATAAATGAAGGACAACATCTGAGTTATGATCGTGGTTTATCTCTAAATTGGACAATATCATGCTATTGTGAAAATTTTGAGAGTTGACTCACTGTCGTATAAAATTTTTATTAAATGCCTACACAAATATAACAATGACAGAGAGAAAAATTTGTGTAATGTTGCGGAAATGAGGATTGTTTCTTTATTTCCCAATTGTTTTATTATTATTTTTTAACTAATTTCTTTTTATCTCCACTGTTTGATCGAGAAATGACCAAATCTGTAAACTTTTGGATCGGTTGGGACAAGCTAAGTAGTGAGCTCCAAATGCCAAAGAGAGGACCTGCAAAACAGAGTAGATACTCCGATGTTAAAGTTAGTAAGAGTCCAAGTCAATTCGAGAGAGAATTGGTTTGATCACATACCTTGAAATGGAGCGGAATTGTCTTATTTATAGGCGAGGTCCCCGACAAGGTTTTAACGGCTCTTTAAGGTTGCCGTGAAGGGCGGCGTGATGCCGCAGAGTCAGTTGGAGAATAGGCTGAGCCGAAGTGGTCCAAGTAACGTGTTTGGTCGGCTCGACCGTCCAAAAGGATCGACTCGGCATGAGACATCATGATCGAGGCAAAAACTCGGACAAGGAGGTGACACGTACTGCTGAGAATCCAACCATTGCACGCCACGTGTAAGCCTAAGATTCGCCTCCAACATCCACTTTTGTGATACTTTTTCACATGTATATCAATGGTAAACAAAATGAACTCTAGCACTCTGTTTTCACATTTCAATTCATGTTTATTCTTATTCCATCTCACTTTTATTCTTATTAAGTAATTATCCACTTTTATCTTTTGAAAAGCTCACCGAAAATTTAGAAAAGTGAAGAAAATTAGGCATTGTCTTTACAAGAATTAAAGACGTGTGATTGATACGTCATGTCATTTTTTAGCACAACCTTATAATATATGAAATAACAAAAATAATTAAGTGAAGACTTTATTATATGATGTTGAAATTAATTCAAATATTCCTAATAATAGACATTATTAGCTCCATGCTTTCTATTTACAAAGTGAAGCAAGACATCTTTTTCCACTTTATCATGGATCAATCAATGGCGTAGCCCATTGTATCAGAATCAGATTTATTATCCATCAGCCCATGGATATAAATTTTCCTTTTTTTTTTTTGAAAAGGGGATATAAATTTTCTTTATTCCTTTCTTTGGCATAAATTAAAAATATTACCCTGTATATTATAAAGTATATATACATATACATAGAATTAATTCACAAAATAACTGAAAATAGAAATATAAAATATAAAAATCCTCCAAGTTGGCGACTCGGCGGGACATGGAAAGATCCTCAACTTTGACCCACTGGTTTTCATCCGTACAATATTGTATTAGTAAATAAGTAAAATTTGGGTTCAATAATATGTTTTCTTTAGTGTTCGTCTTTTTTAACTTTAATTTCAAACTTTCATATGATTTTAAGAGTTTTATTATCATCTCTGTTCCTAGTTAATTAAATGATCATAGTAAAAATAGAAGTCCAACCAAATAAATTAATTACTCACACACTCTGAAACTATAATACCTCGTGTCTAGGATTCGTACCAATAGAATTCAGATTCAACACTTGATTGTCCCAACATTCCTATGCAATCTTGTTGTTTGAAATAGTGAAGAGTGTCCTTCCAAACAAACGTAGGTCATTCTCAAGATTGCTCAAAGTCAATTATAATTTTGGAATTCTCATAATTGATCGATTAAAAGGAAATGTGCATCTTATTGGTATGGATAATTACTATCAATTATTTTAAGTTGTTTTTTTCCTTATCATGCTTATATCTAAGGATCACTCTCATTCGGATGTGATATCATTTTATTCCTGTACCACGTTCCTCTCTACTAAAGTGTCATAAAAGCAAGGTTATCTCTTAACTGCTATTTCTTAATTCTCGATCTCAATAATACTGTAAAAAAACTTTAATGTAAATTTTTATTTTTTAACCCTCCCACCATCAGAAATTTGCTATGATGCTCACTCACATGAATATGAAATTTTTTCTTTTCGTCTATCACTGATATTACTTTCATAGATCATCAATAAAGTATATATAATTAATATATCATGTGAAAATATTGTATAAAATATATTCCTAATATCCCAAATATAGAAGTATATATAACTGATCATATACCATTTTTACCTCATTGATACGTGAAATCTTAGACACCTACTATATATTTAATATAAAATACACTATTTTTACATTTTGTGCTATAATATTTTATCACACGAGAAATATGCTACTAATTATGTTAAGGCACGAAATAATAAAATATTTTTTCGAAAGTCATAAAGGTAATGACATATATCTCCAACCAAGAGATGTGAGTTTCTCAGACATATTGTACTAAAAAAAAAGAAAAAAAAAGAAATATTTTGAAAGATATATAGAGTAAATTTAAAGTAAGATAAGAAATATATAGAATAAAATCATAAATTATGTGAGAGGAATTAGGTAGAATTGAAAAAAATAAAAAATAAAAAAATCTTACATTACTCTCTCTTGAAGCACAGTCAGAAGGAAGCGTTCCCATTATTTTGCAGGAAAAGAATCTTACATTTTCTCCGACATATCAAAAGCTTTAAGCATAAGCATAATTAGCAACCACACTTTAATCTTTTATCTCCCACATTATTAGCCATCTATATAACATTTATTTCATGCCGTTTTCTGCACAGATTCTATCCTCGTCTTTCAAATTTGATGGGATAGACAGCTGCCGAGCTAGAAATTTTTTTTTTAAATTAAGAGATTGTGAGTTAATTTCTAATTTTTAATTTTTGTATTCCACTTTTGATTTTGTGTTTTATTTTTTAAAATTAACAGATTCTAGATATAAATTTAAATTTTGTCTCTAAGGTAACAGAGAATTCTAAACTTAAAAATTGAAAGTTGAACAACTCATATGTATAAATTAAAGTTTAGAAATCTATTTATTTCTTTTTTCTTTTTAATTTCAGAAGTATAATCTATAAGATACAAGATTGAAAGTCGGAGATTATACACAAATTAATTGCTAGGAAAATTTTGGCACAATTTTTTTGGGTTACTAGAGACTGAAGAGAGAGAGAGAAGTTACAGTAACTTAGTGTTGGCTTTTGTTCTCCATACGTGAGTTCTGAATCTGATACTTTTCTTCATCTAATCTATCTTTTCAACAGCTCTTTAATGTCATCTTCTATTTTTCTTCATCACCCTCTTCCTATAAATAACCCTAAACACTTGCAACCAATTCATCCATCAGCTGAGCTTTAATTTTTCGGTATCATTTTTCTATTTTCCCTCGGACCAAAAACAAACATTTTTTTTTTTTTTAATTCACTATGGCTGGTCGTTATGGTCGTTCATTTTACCGTTTTTCTTCCGTTAACCGCCCCCTCGCCCCCGGCGGCAACACTTCAGCTCAAGACTCGGCTCAATATGACGGCCGCCAATATCCTTCCGCCACCCGAGACTCGTCGGTGGAGCCCCGGGCTCGCTCGCCGCCGTTCTCCCCGAGGAGAGAGTCCTATCCAGCTTCACCGACGTATTCTGTCAAGAAAGCCGCTTCGCCGCCTTCTTCTCCGCCATACCGAGCCCCGGCAGCACGTACCGTCAGCTCGCCGCCGAGGCTTGTTGACGAATACCCTAAGTACAAGCCAACTACTCAACCCAGGTTGTTAAACTAATACACGATTCTTAAGTTTGTTATTAATTTTGGTTTAGATTTTTTTAAATACGTTTTAAAAAGGTATACAATTTGGGAGTAGTGTTTTCAAATGGCCTTCAAAATTTTATAGGTTATGGAACAAATTACTCGCGACTCAACACCCAATCAAAATTTTGCGTTTCTGTTGTGTCATCTTTTTTACTTATAAAAAATTTGGTAACGTGACGGGTAAAAGATGTGTGCTTACTAGTAAGCACCAGGTATTTTTCTAAGTCATGAACTTTATAGGTATATTAAGACTTAATCAATTTGGACAATATCTCCTTCTTTGATTGGATAGCAAGAAAACTATTTTTGCCTACCACTAAGTTTTGAATAGACGAAAGAGAATACAAACAAAAATAATGACTCTTATACTTTTAGAAAATAAACCCTTGTTAAAAATTAAAAAATACTTGGCTCGCTTTAGGGGTGTTTAAAGGTGGGAGTCAAATCTTATCTTCACCGCTATTAAAAAATTAACATTTTATTATTTTTTGGGGAAAAAATCTTTATCATTAAAGATTCAAGTATTTTGCTTATTTTTTTTTCTTAAAAGTGCATGTTTTTTTTATTTATCACTCTAAGTTATAGAACTCTTAATAGTGTAAATAGATAGCCAATTATTTTCCTTAAATATTTAGTACTAGACTGTAACAATCGAATCGACGTGAAAGGATTATTATTACAATAATTTGAATACGAGAAATACTACATATATTTACATACTCCGCTTTAGTTGATAAACTATCATATATTTAATCATTTATTCGTATGGATAACGTAGGTCACCTGAGGCGGATCAGAAACCGGTGATCTACAAGGCAATAGAGAAGGCGACGACGAAATCAGACCGTTATCCCGAGACGGGTAAAACGACGTCGTCCCAGAAGCAGCAACAGCAGAAGCCAAACGCAATAAACATCTCGGGAGAGAATCTGGGCGCCGTAATGGAAATCGTGCAGTCCCCAAAACGTGAAGGGGGACATATCATCAGAAAAAAGGAGAGCAGAGGATCAACATTACACAGTAATGATCAAAACAACGAACATTCTAAAGACCAAAAGGGAAAGGAAGCAACTTCTTCTTCTTCTTCTTCTTCACTGCCGGCCAACACTTTTTTGAACAGCAATTTCCAGAGCGTCAATAATTCCCTTCTGTACAATGCGTCTCTGGCCCACCGTGACCCTGGTCTGCACCTCGCCTTCGCCCGGAACCCGGCCGGCGACCGGTTCGCCGCTGATGACAAGAAGCACCACCCCAAATACTAGACCGTACAAAAAAGAGAGAGATGATGCTGGAGAATAAAAGGAAAAACAAGGATATGAGAAATATATAATATTATAAATATGTGAGAATAAAATGGTATTTCCGACAAAAATATTTTCCATTAATTTATGTACGTTGAATAAAATAAACTTGGATTTTCTATTGCGTTTGGTTTTTATGTTTGATGACGATTTAAAGATATAGGAATATATGATAAGTGAATAAGGGTGTGCTAGTGCTACCCACATGTTCGATTTTGACATTAAAAAAAAAAGAATAAATAATGATTCACTAAAGTAAAAGAAAAAGAATTTAATATTATTGGTTATAAGTTATAACACAAGCATTATCATATCAGATTTGCTTGCCTTCCATCGTAACATAACATAATATTTACCTGCTACCGTCTCAAGATGACATATTTTTGTTGTTTCTTTCTTTAAGAAATAGAAAAATCTCTTCTCTCTCACTCACCCTCTCTACATTTCTCTCTCCTATCAATAAAAAAATTTTTGAAAATTGGTAGTGAGAGGTTTATCTTACTTCAATGAGCAAGGAAGAAAGTATTGTCAACCGAGATTATAAGTTGATGATGACCACGGGTCAATGTTGGTTGAGAACCAACATGAATCCGCAATCAACATTGACTTGTGTGTCATTTGTAGCCTACGATATTAATAATAAATACAAACCAAAGTTCACCTCTCCAACGAGAAATATGGCTAAAGTAACCACATAACTTCATAATTCTTTTATAATCAATATGTCGAGTAGAAGTTATTTGTTGTTATTTAAACTGTAAACTGCATTCGATAGTCTCTTCTACCTCAAACTTTATAATCCATTCACTAATCAATCTCATTCACCTTCCTTGCTATGCATAGATCCACATATTTGTTATAATTTCTTTACCATCTTTACCATTTCTCTCTCATCTATTAATGACACCCATAACTTTTTAATTAATTGTTTTATATTTTGCTATTTCTTTTTCATTTATACTACTAATATTTTTTCTTCTAAAAAATTTATACAATTTTTATTAATTGATGTGATTTTATTATGAAATATTATAAATTTATACAACTTTTCCTAATTGATGTGATTTTCAAATGTTAGAAAATGAAAAAGGGACCCTTATTCATCGCTTCGTAAATAAGGCAAAACATGTCAGGTATGAAAACTAAGTTGGTTTCGTATAAATATATGAGGTCCCGGCCCTTTCTTTAAATCATTTGATAACATTTCTGAATCAACATTGCTTCTACATTTTTGGTGAAAACTAAAATTAAAGGGAGAGGCAGTGCATGTTCAAATACTTTGAAATAGTACTTAAAGGTTTTAGAATAGGAATCAATGCTTCGAACCCATATATATTATAACTTTTGTTAGGTTCCTTAATTTTTGTGACGTGGGATATACATATAGGAGTTATTTAATTAGCAACGTCTAAAACGTCTCATCAATTATAATATCATTTATACCCTGACTAATTACCTCTTCAAATTGATATAACCCTTCAAATTTTAAAGTTCAAATTTTGGGCAGAAAACTCAACCAATAACCAGTGTTTAGATATTAGCTAGCAATCTTTAACAGTATCATCTTAGTAAAATAAACAAGAATAATCTCACCCGTGGTTCTTTCTTTTTTATTATCACTTAATTACCATATTTCCCAAATGGTAAAACAAATAATACACCATATATATATAGATATATATTCAGATCAAAGAAAAATACATTCCATTAATCATATATATCATTATAATAATCTCCACTTATTCATAATTATTTTAGCAGCACACGGTGCGTAGTAGAACTTTGAAAGCTTCAATTCGTCTAGTAGGTCGAACCAAGAACAGATTGGGCATGGCCATGGGCGGGCTTCTTGGAGAAAGACAGGTGCAGGCCTGGATCACGGTGGCTGAAGGAGGAGTTGTACAGAACGGAATTATTGACCCCTTGAAAATTGCTGTTCATGAATGATTTCGCCGGCAAAGAACTTGATTTGTTGCCTTTCTCATCATCGTTTCCACTCTCTGTGCTTGGCTTTTTCTTCACCATTTCTGTGCCGTCAGATGATTGAGTTATGTGCATGATGGCGCCTACGTTCTCGCCTTTGATGGTTATCACGTCGCTCTGTTGCTGCTGCTGCTTGTATTGGGGCTTGCCGGAGTTGTACTCTGACGGCCGGTGATCGGGTTTCGTCGGCTTCTCGACCTTCGGATAATGTATCGATTTCTGCTCGACCTGATTAAGAATATGTATACAAGATTAAATATATACCAGAACTAACCTGAATTATTCAATGATAAACTATAATTTGATTGGAACAAAACAAGAGAAAGTCATCTTGTTAAACTCATACACACGTAAATTATGGATACATTAATGTTGGTTGAATCTCATTTTTTTGCTTGGATGGTCGTTTAAACTTGTTCAACTCTAATACTAATATCGTCGAGTGTCATCTCAAAATCATTTGGTCAAGGAGTATCATAGTTCATATATCTTATAAATCTTGATAGGTCCGTTTTAGTTTACTTTTTAAAGTTGAACATCTTTTGTTCTTTGTTGCAACATTTCAACACATATCTTATGGAATAAAAATATTTTAATACAAATTTATGATTACATTTTTTTAAAATTAGTAAATAAAATATGACGCTAAAATTGTGACAGAAAAGAACTCGAATAAAATTTTCGACCATATATATAATTAAATTTATCAAAATCATGAGTTTAAACTTTTGATTTGGGAGGTAATTTATTCAGTCATAGCAAAAAAAAATTAAAATGGTCCCTTTATAAAAAAAATATGAAAAATTAAAAGGGACTTTTAAAAATTATGATAACTAAAACGAATAAAAATGGAAAGTAGACCAAAAAAAATTGACATTTTGATAGCACAATAATCAAAATAATTAAATTATACCAATAAAAGTAGTATTTACGTAAAAAGAAATTAATATATATCGTAATATTTAAAGTTAACTAACCTCCGGTGGGCTTCTGGATCGAATCGTGGGCCCAGGTTCATGTTTCGCCTCCGACCGAGGCAGAGTTAGAGGAGAGAGCGGTGCGGCGGTGGCGGCGGTTGGGTATTTGTGCTTGGCAGGCGACAGCGGCGGAGAGGTATAGGAGGGTTTAATGGCTTTGGGAGATGTGGTGGCACTAGACCGTCGTTCGCCGTCGTAACGGTTGTACGACGGAGTTGGAGACAGTGGCTTGGGAGGCGAAGCGGCGGCGGCGGGTCTATATTTTGGAGAAGAAGGCGGCGAGGCAAATTTCTTCGTGGGAGATGGAAGTCGAGAAGATCTTTCTCTAATTGGAGAAGTTTGGAGAACTTGGGCGGTGACCGGAGAGTTGGGTGAAATTTCACGCCCATTCATCGGCGCCGGCGCTGGTGCCGGCTGAAGTTGTTCCGGTTGTGAGGCAGTGGCGGGGCGGGGGAGGGAAGAGAAACGTTGCCATGTGCGGCCAAACCGAGGAAGATTTGCCATAAAGAGGAGATTTTGAAAGATGAAATATTGATAAGACAGATGGATATGATTGGTGAAAGAACTTGTGATTTATGGGTGTGTATTTATAGTGAGAGCCGATGAAATTACCAAACAAAAGCTTAAGCCTGAAAATAGGAGGAGAAAAGAAAACAGAGAGAACAATAAAAAGAGGGAAAAGAAAGAAGAAGGAGATCAAGAGAAGTATCAGATTCAAGAAGCACATACAAGGGGTAAGAAAACATTGCAAAAAGTAAGGAATCATTTGGAGATGAGGAGCGCATATTTAGCTGAGGATGATTAAACGTTAGACAAAGTTTTTAATTTTTAAAAAAATATTTAGATGTTTAACAATCCATATCAATCACTACTGCTAAATTGACAGGTGATAGGTTAGAGAAATATAGAAAAAGATCTCTTTTTCTTACTTTTCAAAAATTAAAAGGTTATCAAATGTTTATTGATTCTCAACCCCAATTAAAATACATGTCTCCGATCAAGAAGTCATGAATTATGACATTTTTTTAACATTAATTAAGATGTTTTGTGTCGTGTATTGAGAAATGGATTCTCATTCTTCCCGCCCCAGATCAAGCAATCTAAATATTGAAATAAAAACATATGTTTTGGAGAGGGAAAAAAAGGCCATCCTTTACGCTTTTGTCCTTTTAGGGGGTTGTGGTTGACAGCCATAAATCCAATTATTTTGAGAATAATATTATCTCCAATATTAATATTAAACTATTTGAGATTGTTATTGTGCATCAAAATTCAAATGCGATTTTGTGAATGACATTCCCTGTTTATTTTCTATTATAAGCAATCTTCGGTCAACGAATTTGAATTATTATTGAATTCTTTAAAATAGTTATACTTTATCAATTGAAAGAAGAAAAAGAAAATCCCCCAAAAGTTTAAGGGATGTTTGTGAGTTCAAACCCAATTTTTGTTTTTATATTCAAGAACTAATTAATTTACCCGGCCTATTTTAAGAACTATGCAGTTAGAAATTGATGTCATATAATGATTATATTATTCTAATCACTATGATTAAGTATCTCCATAATATATGGTATTGTCGCTTTAAATATAGCTCTCACGGCTTTGTTTTTTTTGTTTCAAACAAAATGTCTCATATCGATTGAGATAATTGCTTCTTTTATATACCTTGAATCACTCTCTTCCATACCCAATATGGAACTTTGTTGGCATTTCCTTTATAAACCCGACATTAGTATGTTAGTATATGTTCCAAAAAACTAAAGATAATAATATAATGTTAATTTTTATAATTTTTTATTAAATTTAATCAAATTCTCAAACACCTCCAAGCACTTTTTTTTATGCAAAAAAAATCATAATAATAAATACTGAAAGGGTTTGATGATGAGTAGCTTCATTTCTCTCTCAAATGAAATAGAGAATCAAATTTGAGTAGTGGAACATAGAGAACATTAGGTTTTTTTTTTTAGTAAAGAGAACATTAGGTATATTTGCACAAATATCCTAGATTATTTGTCATAAAATTAAAAAAATGTGTATAATAATATTATTAGGTCGATCTAAGTATGGTTTTGATTCTTGTATCTTTCAATAATTCATTTTTTGATTCTAACTATGTTAAATTTAAAAACTAAGTCCAAAATGATCCATTTGTCATATTTTTCTAATTATATAATGCAATGTGGCATTATAGGCAAGTGTTCAAAAAATTAAAGATATGAACCTACTACATGTTTCAAATTATAAGTTCAAAAAGACTTACTAGATAAACTAATTAAATAATCTTAATCGAGAAATATTTTAGAGTTCTATTAAAACCTTTTTTTAAAAAGATCTACTAAAAACGATTTTTAGTTGAATAAAAGGTTGAAGTAATGATTCGAATCTTTAATCTTTCAACCATACGTGCACCTTAACTAATATATTTAGGTTGCCTATTAAAAGCCTAATTCACTAGATAGACATGCTCCTGAAATTTTAAGACTAAATTTAGTTTATCCCATTTGCTAGTGATGTTTAAAATCAGTTTTTTTTTTATATATAATTTAAAGAAGTAAACAATAATCTATTATTTTCAATTTTTGTGGCATAATTTTCAGGAAGCTAAATAATTAACAGCCAAGGGGAAGACTATGAAGATCACAGCCCTTTTTCACATATAATAATTATTAATTATGTATATTTTTTAAAATATTACGTTAACCCATTTAATTGGCTTATTATTTCTTATAAAACAGTACTCTTTCGCTTCGACCATCGTCCTCTAGGGCTTGTAATTCTTGTTATGACCGTCAACAATGGCTCCGCCGCCGCCGTCCGCCGTGTCGGAGAAGGCGAGATGCAGGCCGGGATCACGGTGGCTGCACGACGAGTCGTACAGCACGGAATTGTTCACACTCTGAAAGTTGCTGTTCATGAACGCAGTCCCCGGCAATTCCTTTTTTGCCCCTGTCTTCCTCTCATCATTTCCGTGGTGGGCCCCACCTAATTCCGTTTCAGATTCTTTCTTTTTTATGATTTCACCGGCGGAATGTTTGGCGGAGGACTGATTTATTTCCATGACGGCGCCTACGTTGTGTCCGGTGAGGTTTATAACCTCCGCCTGCGGCGGCTTACCGGAGCCGTGCTCCGACGGCCGGCCAGACTTCGCCGGCTTCTCGACGGTCTTGTTGTACAGAACACTTTTCTTCTCCACCTCCGGCAACACGCTGGTGTTAAGAAATAAAAAATTAAACTTACCATAGATTTCGAGCAATTTTCTTCCTAATTAATTTTTAGAATTGTTGTTGTTGTTTTTTTCCTTTTTTTTACAGTAATTAATATTTAGAATGGATTGTCTCACTTTAGGTTAAAAGCTTATCCCAGTAGGATAAGGTAAATATTTAACAACTTATGAGATATCTAATAAATTTTAAGGCTGAGAAGAGTGTTAAAACGGAGCGTGAATGAGAAATAGTAGATTCAATTACACATTTGGTGTATCAATATGTGTGTATTTAAATATGTACTCTTATAATTATCTAAATTTTTAATAAGATTACGTCTATCTAGTATATATACTTTAAAATTTTAATATATAGAATAATATTTCATTAGTATTCATTTTTTACGAATTATCATCAAATTTTTAA